>NW_024068288.1:0-185358 GCF_009389715.1 Phoenix dactylifera
AGGTTCATTTGTTGGAATGGGAACTTTGAAAGTGTTTTGAAAACTAAGGTAAAGATCATGCCATAGGGGTATACTAAACCTAGAGTACCTATGACATAGGGCAATGTAGTTTAGCATGAGTCTAGGGAGGTTTAGAGGAATCCCTAGTAGGAGATGGTGCATTATAACTAAATCTCGCTCCGAAACAAAATCGAAGCGACCGGTTTTGGGAAACAAGACCCGGTTGACAATACTTAAAAGTAATCTCATTTCGGCGTTTAGGTCTTGGGAGTTGACAACATCAAGAGGGCCGCAGTCCTCTCGTCCTAAAATTAGATTTAGGGCTAATTCCCTTTGGGGATGTGAGGTTGGAGCCTCCACCGTCCTTAGGGATTTGTAAGACAGTGGATAGGACATCTTCATTGACTTCTACTAATGTCCCCCGGACATATGCAGTGTAACCTTGGTCCCCTAAGGCCATATTGCTAAAAAGTTCTCTAACTAGGCCGGGGTAGGTCGAGGTATTAGGGTACAAAGGTGCTCCCACCCTTGGGCTCGGAGTCTCTCTCCAATAGAGAACCCCTCATGATCTAAAAAGGAGAAATCTATGTACCTTCCAGTCGTGACTGTGCGATTTGCACAGGAAAGAGTCGTGGTTGGCGGAGTAACCGGAGGAGACGACGCGGAGGGTTCTTCCCGCCGTTCCTCACCGTCGGCCGCTACCTTGGGTCGCCTTCCACGGGTCGTCCTAGCCTTCTTTGGTGCCATGGATGCTAGGGTTTGTGATGGAGAGCAAACGGAGGCTAGGGTTTGAGGTGGAGAGCAAATGGAGGCTAGGGTTTTTCGTTTGGTCGGGGATCAAGGAGAAAGCTCGGGTCGGCTCGAGCGATTTCGATCTATTTAAAAAGCCCTCATTCGGTCTCCGAGACGTCTCCGCGACTAAGGCGAGACGTCTCCCCTGGGGGGACGTCTCTGCGATTTGCCAGAGACGTCTCCGGCACTGAAAAATTTCAGACTGGATTCTATCTTCTCCCAATTTTTGTTTAATCACCCTAATCAACATGATCTCTTTTGATAAACTTAGAGTGAATTCGTTTGTGATTCCTTCCCTTTAATGATACATCCTATAAAAATTTGATAATGATTTTTGAATTATTAATATTGAAATGAGGAATGTTGACCAAATTTCGAATACCTATGAAATAGGCTCTGAAAATATCTCCATGAAGAGTCCAAGGGAGGTTAACCATCCTCCGGGAAAGTCAAACAGTTCGTCATTTAGCTTAGATGAATTCATGTTTTCACTTATGTTTACCTTGAGGTTGATTACTAGTTTGAGTAGCAAAGCAATGCAATAGAAATTCAACTCATTTGCTAGGATCATACAAGCTCAAGGCATTCCTTAAGAAATTGAATCCATCTTTACAAAGGGGCTTTGTAAAGATATCAACTAATTGATTTTCAGTACATACATATTCAATCATCACATCATTTTTCAGCACATGATCCCTAATAAAATGATGCCTAATCTCTATATGCTTTGACTTAGAGCGTTGGACAGGATTTTTTGTTAAATTAATTGCACTTGTATTATCACACTTAATTGGTATATTATCCATTTTGATACCGAAATCTTCAAGTTGTTGCTTAATCCAAAGAACTTGGGCACAACAGCTTCCAGCTGCAATGTACTCAGCCTCAGCTGTGGACAAAGCAACTGAATTTTGTTTCTTGCTAAACCAAGAAACCAAATTGGCACCCAAGAATTGACATGTGCCACTTGTGCTTTTTCTGTCGAGTTTGCACCCGGCAAATCAGCATCGAAATAAGCAATTAAGTTTATGTCAGATTGTTTAGAATACCATAAGCCTACATTAGATGTCCCTACTAGATATCTAAAAATTCTCTTAACAGCTTGCAAGTGTGATTCCTTAGGACATGCTTGGTATCTAGCACACATACAAACACTGAATAATATATCTGGTCTACTAGCAGTAAGGTAAAGTAGAGAGCCTATCATACCTCTGTACAATTTGCAGTCTATACTTTTACCTTTTTCATCTTTGTCAAGCTTGCAACTTGAGCCCATGGGTGTGCTGATTTCCTTTGCATCCTTCATCTTGAATTTTTCCAGCATTTTCTTGATGTATTTGGACTGACTGATGAAGATGCCTTCTTCTGATTGTTTTATTTGTAGCCCAAGGAAGAAGTTGAGCTCACCCATCATGCTCATTTCAAATTCTCCCTGCATAAGCTTGGCAAACTCTTGACAAAGACTATCATTAGTAGCACCAAAAATTATATCATCCACATAAATTTGCACAAGCAATAAGTCATTTTCTTTTCTTTTAATAAAGAGGGTTTGTCTACATTTCCTCTCTTAAATTTGTTCTCAATTAGGAAATTACTTAATCTTTCATACCATGCCCTAGGGGCTTGCTTAAGTCCATACAATGCTTTATGCAATTTATACACATAATCTGGATGTAAGTGATTTTCAAAACCTGGAGGTTGTCCTACATAAACTTCCTCCATTATATAGCCATTTAAAAATGCACTTTTTACATCCATTTGATAGAGTTTAAAATCCATGAAGCATGCATATGCTAAAAGCAGTCTAATAGCCTCTAACCTAGCAACAGGAGCAAAAGTTTCATCAAAATCTATTCCTTCCTCCTGATTATATCCTTTGGCCACTAGCCTAGCTTTGTTTCTTATTACTATCCCATCTTCATCTAGTTTATTTCTATATACCCACTTGGTGCCTATAATTGAAACATTAGGGGGTCTTTTCATTAGAGTCCAAACTTCATTTCTTTCGAATTGATTTAATTTCTCTTGCATAGCATTCATCCAATTATCATCTTTTTCAGCTTCTTCTAGTGATTTAGGCTCTATTTGTGATACGAAAGCAAGGTAATTACTAGTGTTTCTTAAAGAGGATCTAGTTCTTATACCTTGTGAAGGATCACCAAGGATTAGATCCTTTGGATGACCATGTGCATACCTCCATTCTTTAGGAAGATCTTGATTTCTTGATGGAGGTTGATCTTCTTCATCTTGCTGATTTGTATCTTCTTTGATTTCATCCTCATGTTGTTTGTCTTGAGTGGAGAGTTCCTTCATTTGGTCTTCAAGTATACCTACATCACCATCTTCTTCTTTTCTAGAAGAATCTCCATTAGTTTCATCAAAAACAACATGAATGGATTCTTCAACAACGAGAGTTCTCTTGTTGAAGACCCTGTATGCTCTACTAGATGAGGAATAACCTAAGAAGATCCCCTCATCTGATTTAGCACTAAATTTACTGAGATTGTTCTTTCCATTGTTCAAAATAAAGCATCGACAACCGAAAACATGAAAATAACTTATATTTGGTTTCTTACCTTTTATCAACTCATATGGTGTTTTCTTTAAGATGGATCTAACTAAAGCACGATTTAAAATATAACATGAAGTATTTATTGCTTCAGCCCAAAAATACTTTGGTAGATCCGATTCGCATAACATGGTACGAGCCATATCTGCTAGTGTGCGATTCTTCCTTTCTACCACCCCATTTTGTTGGGGTGTCCTAGGTGCCGAGAAATTGTATTGATACCATTTTCGTCACAAAACTTCTCAAAGCGCTGATTTTCAAACTCGGTACCATGATCACTCCTAATTGCTTTTAGTTTAAGATTGAGTTCATTCGAAACCCTATTATGAAACTTGATAAAAGCAGGAAAGGACTCATCTTTATGTGCAAGAAATGAAACCCATGTAAAACGTGAAAAATCATCAACAATTACAAGACCAAATTTCTTACCCCCTAGACTAGCAGTTCTAGTGGGTCCAAACAAATCCATGTGAATTAGTTCTAAGGGTTTTGATGTTGAGACTATGTTCTTAGACTTGAAAGAGCTTCTTGTTTGTTTCCCTAATTGACATGCAGCACAAATTTTATTCTTTTCAAAGTCTATTTTTGGTAGTCCTTTGACTAGATCCTTTGTAATTAATTTAGAGATTAAATCCATGCTAGCATGCCCTAACCTACGATGCCATAACCAACTAGTCTCATTGACTTTGGGATTCATGGCTACAAGACATTGGCCATCCTTCATGGTGAGATCATCAAGATCTACCATGTAAACATTTCCATGCCTATGTCCTGTGAGTATGATCTCATTATCAATTGGACTACTAATTATGCATAGTGATGATTCAAATGACACTTTAAATCCCTTGTCACAAAATTGACTTATACTTAATAAATTATGTTTTAGTCCATTAACTAATAATACATTATCAATAAATGAGGAGGGTGATATGGAGATTTTACCAATACCAATAATTCAGCCTTTAGCATTATCTCCAAATGTGACTACTCCTCCTTCTTTTGATTCCAAGGTGACGAAGAGACTCTTGTCACCGGTCATATGCCTTGAGCAACCACTATCAAGATACTACATTCTCTTTTTATTCCCGGCTGCAAGGCATACCTGCAAAATGATCATGTGAAGCTCTTAGGTACCCAAGTTTTCTTGGGTCCTTCGTGGTTAGTGTAGTTGGTTTCCTTAGGCACCCATACTTTAGTTATGTTTTTAGCTTTTACAAATGTACTCTTGTTAGTTTGGATTTTTCTTTGAATGCAAGAGTAGGCTTTATGTCCAATCTTTCCACAAAGAAAGCATGTTGGTTTTTCAGTTTTTACGTCTTTTGCTTTTACAAAGAAATTCTTTAGATACTTTTGTTGCTTATTAGTTTTATATCCTAATCCGGCTTTATTGAAAACAGCTCTTTGATTTGAAAGAATAAGATTTAATTTTTCAGAGCTTTGTGTGAATTTTTCAACAATTGGCTTGTACTTATGTACCTCATTCTTAAGATTCAAATTTTCTTTAACTAGTTCTTCTATATCCTTTTTAAGAGATTCAACAGTTTGTGCAAGTGAGGTATTATTATCGAGTAGGGAATTTACTTTTAGATTTAATTCCTTAATTAGTGTTTTTACCTTTTCATTTTCAGTGCTAAGTTTTGAATTTTTGATTTCTAGGTTAGTAGTGTTCATATTTTTAACGCTCTCCTTTTCAATTAATAGGTTTTCAATATTTTCCTTTAGTTTTTGATTGGAGGCTTTTAATTCTTTATTCTTTGCTCCTAACATACTACAATCACCCATAAGTTCTTGAAAAGCATCATATAATTCTTCTAAAGTAAAATTCATAGTTGGGTTTTGACATACCTCGTCATCTTCGAACGCCATGAAGCATAGATTGGCGGTCTCTTCCTTCTCTTCCTCGGAGGATGATGTGTCACTATCATCCCATGTTGCCTTCAATGCCTTCTTCTTCTTCTTTCCAAAATACTTCTTTTGTTGAGGGCATTCGGAACGAATGTGTTCCGGTCTCTTGCAATCATAGCATATGATTGGGTCTCTTTCTTTTTCTTTTTCTTTTCCCAATCATTTCTCCCTCCAAACTTTTTCCTTGGAAAGGGTTTCTTTTTCCTCATGAATTTTTTAAACTTCCTAACTATCAAACCCAAGTCCTCGTCCTCACTTTCTTCCTCACTCTCACTACTTTCCTCTTCACACATACTCAAGGTAGCCTTGAGTGCAATCGTTTTCTTCTTTGGCACATCCTCTTCATGTTGCTTCATCGTGAGCTCATGCGTCATCAATGAGCCCAAAAGTTGTTCTAGCCCCAAGGTGTTGAGGTCTTTGGCTTCTACGATCGCCGTGACCTTTGCTTCCCATGCTTTTGGCAAAGACCTGAGAATTTTACTCACAAGTTCCGGGTTAGTATAGGATTTACCCAAACTCTTTAGACCATTAATAATATCGGTAAAACGTGTAAACATGCATGTGATGGTTTCATTAGGTTCCATCTTAAACAATTCATATTTGTGAACTAGAATGTTCACTTTGGACTCTTTAACTTGATTTGTACCCTCGTGGGTAACTTCAAGCCTATCCCATATTTTCTTAGCGGAACTACATGTAGATACTCTATTGAACTCATTTACATCTAAAGAACAAAATAATGAGTTCATGGCTCTAGAATTGAGTTGAGCCATCCTATCATCATTCTCATCCCAATCCTTCTCAGGTTTGGGAACTCGAATGCCATTAACCACATGTGATGGTTCTTGTGGTCCCTTGACTATAACCCTCCACAAGGCATAGTCTTGTGCTTGAATGAAGATTCTCATTCTAGTCTTCCAATAGGTATAATTTGTCCCATTGAAGAGTGGAGGTCTATTGGTTGCTTGCCCCTCGGCAGGAACATTGTTAAAGGGTGTTGCCATCTAGATCTTTGGCTAAGACGGTTAGGTCTTTCAAGAAATACACAGAGCACCTGCTCTGATACCACTTGTTGCCCAGAGATGGTCACCCAAGAGGGGGGTGAATTGGGTGTTTTAAAAACTTTTCGCCTAATTAAAAATAAAACACACAAATATATGCACTAAAGTAAAATAGGAGGAATGAGAAGAGTCAATCGCAAACACACGGTTTTATAGTGGTTCGGAGCTTCCACTGCTCCTACATCCACTCCCCAAATCACCTTTGGGAATTTCCACTATAATCCAAGATTACAGTACGGTAGTTTTGCGAGTTCACTACCCAACTCGTTGTTTTACACCGGGCTCACAACAAACCCTAAAACCCCCAATTTCTCTTAGGCTTGGGACGCCTTTTCCTTGTTCCAAGTCCCTTGACTGGAACAAGCACCACAATGAAAGAGTTTACAAAAGAAAAGGAAAGCTCTAAGAAGCAAATATAACAATTATGAACAATAAAACCCGGAAGAATTCTTTTGCCGTTGGAAGCGTGGAAAATGTTGATTCTTCCGAGGTGGACCGCGTAGGATTGAGTGTGAGCTTTGAATCCCGAGCGCACGAGAGTGTTTGAGCTTGAAATCACTTGGGAAGCTTGAAAACACTTGATTTCTTTTCTTGAATGCACTCACTCCCTTGAACTTTTCTTTCTTACTTCTCTCTTGAATGATCTAGCTTTTGGGTTGGTGAAGAGTTGTTGAGAAGCACTTAAGAGGTCCCTTTTATAGCCCAAAAAGCAAATATAGCCGTTAGAGATAAAGTAGAGGTGATTTGAAATTCAAACCAAACCTGAAAAGCTGTCAGTCGCGTCCCAGGCGCTCCGGAGACGTCTCTGCTTCAACGAGAGACGTCTCGGCTACAGGATTTTACTTTTTACGCTGTCTGGGGTCGACTCGGTACTTTAAGGGGTCGTCTCGGCTTGTTTGCACTTTTTGAGTGGGGACGACTCCGCTGCTTTGGGGACGACTCCGCTTCTTTATCTTCGAAAAACACGTCCTCTGGAATTCCCTGAGAGAGTCGACTCCGCTCCTTCAGGGACGTCTCGGCTTGTCTGCACTTTATGCATGGGGACGACTCCGCTATCTCAGGGTCGACTCCGCTTCCTTATCACCGAAAAAACCATTCTCTAGAAAACCCTGAGAGAGCCGTCTCCGCTATCTTGGGGACGACTCGGGAAGACTCCTTTTTACTCGCGGGGACGACTCCGCATACAGTGGGGACGTCTCGCGCATATCTCTTGAAAACTCCCTTTCTGCCGCCACTGAGAGAGTCGACTCCGCTACTGAGGGAGTCGACTCCGCTAACGCGGGGGACGACTCGGCAAGTGCCCGGGGACGTCTCCAAGTGTGCCGGTTCTTCCTGTTTGTGCCAGAGACGTCTCTGAAACTATCCGGAGACGTCTCGGCTGTCCCTGATCTGTTTTCTTTAACTCAAAATATTCTTCAATAAATTCATAAAAATTATGGGAACTCGCCTAGATATTTCTTAACAATATTCTTAATTAATCACATGAATTCCTCAATTAAATTGTTAAGATAAATGGAATTACACTCTAGTGTTTTGTATTCATCAAAATCCATTAGGGGGTCAACACACCTAGTTAAGAGTTTCACATGAGTTTCAAGGGCTGCTTTGACAAGATAATCTTAGTTATTCATTTTAGGTACCCAAGCTTGCTTGGATCTTTAGGGTTAGGGCATATGGTTCTTTTGGAACCCAAATATGTTTAATTGTAATAACTTTACCATTTGATTTAATTATGTTAGAACGATAGGTAAAATTGTTATGCCCATTCTTTTTCATGTTTGAAATAAGTTATCTTATTTAATGGTTTGCTTGGTGAATTGATAACCTTTTTTCTCTAGAGATTTATTGTTAAGCAAAGGAGTCAAGCCAAGTCTTGATTTATCAAAAACAGCATGTTGGCTTTCAAACATCATTTTTAATCTTTCTGAACTTATAGTGAATTTGTTAATAAGAGATTTCAGTTGGTTAACTTTTTTACTTAAGTTTTGGTTTTCTTTAATTAAGTTATGATTTTTCTGAATCAATTCTTCTAAAATTTTCAGATTTAGCTTTTTAAGATTCTTGTTCTTCATAGATAATTTTTTATATTCACCATACAAATCATGAAAATCATTTAATAGTTCATCATAAGAGTATTCTTCATAAAATTCATTTGGTGTAAAATTAGATTCAGATTCTACTTTATCTTCTTGTGCCATAAAACACAAGTTAGTTACCTCTTGTAGTTCATTATTGCTCCTAGCTTTCAATTTCTTGCTTGACTTTCTCTTGGTCAAGGCTTCTTACTTTTAATTTCTTTCTTTCTTTCTTCTTGCTTCCTCTTCTTCTTTGTCTTTAAGAAGCTTTTGAATTTTTTGGTGTTTGAGGATGGATCCTTGTCTTCATCACCGAATTCTTCATTGGTTGCTCTTTCTTTCTGATTGGAAGATTCAAAAGCTTTTCCTGCAGTCTCACTGTTAGTTCGTAATTGAAACACATATGAGCTAATCTGAGATTTATCATAAATGTTTTTTAAAGTATCCCAGATTTCTTTAGCAGATAAGCATATAGAAATCTTATTAAATATAGTTTCATGGATAGCACAATATAGTATATTCATAGCATTAGCATTCAATTGTGCTAAGTCTTTTTATTAACAGCTTGAGAGAGTATGTGAAGGCCATTTATTATGATATTCCATAACTTATAGTTTTGTGATTGAACAAACATTTTCATTCTAGTTTTCCATTAAATATAGTTAGTTCCATCAAATAGTGGAGGTATGTTTGTGGAAAGTTCCTCAGCAAATAATATGTTATGTGGGGTTGTCATAATCTTTTGCTCTAGTCGGTTAAGACTATAAATAATAGAAGAGCACCTGCTCTGATACTACTTGTTTCCCAAGGTGACAATCCAAGAGGGTGGGGGGTGAATTGGATTTTCTAAAAAAATATATTCACTAATTTTTTTTGAATTGAATGCAGCAGAATGATAAGATGTTATCTTACTTAAGCTCTAGGCAATTACAAGTAAAGCAGTGAAAAATTAAGTTAGAGCAACTACACTATGGTTTTAAGGTGCAATTGATCTAAAATTAACTTATAGTTGTATGATCAATTTTTAATTATGTGAATGGTATGAATGGAGTGGAAGCTAAGTAAGCTCTAATCAATCACATATAAATCATTAGGAAATAAAGCTAGAGATATTACACAATCAAGTATGAATGTAAGGCATGAAGCACAAGAGACAAGGCATCACAAATACAAAGATGTATAGTGGATCGGTGCATCCCAGCATGTACATCCACTCCCCAAGATCTCTTAGGAATTTTACTATAATCCCTCAGATTAGTTGTTTTACAAGCTCACAACCTAACTTGCTGTTTTCACGAAATCACAACGAACTCGGTCGGTTTTCACAGGTTCACCGACCCAAAACCTATCCTGATTGTTTTCGAGTTCACAATCAACCCAGTTGGTTTTTCCAAAAGCTCACCAACCAAAACCTTACAACGTTGGTGTTTTCACTGGCTCACCAACAAACCTAAACCCCTTGATTCAATCCCTTGATTAAATCAAGTTACAAAATATCAGAATAGGAGTTCAAAACAAATACAAGCTTCTCAAATAAGCAGATATAACAATATAAACAAATAGAGTAAAGAGAAGAACCCTCAAACAAGATTTACAGATGAAAGAACTCGGCTTCTTCTTTATTTGACCCTCTTCTGATTTCGCACGAGATAGAGAATCATTGAAGCAGCATACAGTTGGAGAGGAAGCTTTGGGATTCACTCAGATGCTCTTCTTCTCTCACTTTTGCTTTTAATGGCCCTTTTGTGCTTTTGGAAGGTTTCTCTTAAAATCTCTTTGAAATCTCTTCTTTATGTATTCTCTTCCATATCCTTAACTTCTCCCCTTGCTCTCCCCTTGATTTTCTAGCTTTGGATGGCGTGGGAGCAAATATCTAGCCGTTAGAGATAAAAATAGAGCCGTTGGAGTCGAAAAAAAAACTAGCCGTTATGCCTTCCAGCGTGCTCGAGTCGACTCGGCTGAAGCAGGAGTCGGCTCGGCACTATAGCTGGAGTCGGCTCGCACTATAGCTGGAGTCGGCTCGAGAACTGCAGCGTTGAAAACTACTTTCTGTCCTGACTGAGAGATACAACTCGAATGAAGTAGGAGTCGACTTGGCACTGTAGCTGGAGTCGGCTCGTGAATAGTAGAAGTCGGCTCGAGCACTGTAGTGCTGAAAACTGCTTTTTGTGCCATGGTACTTCAAAGTGCCAGAGTCGACTCTAAGCTTCCAGGAGTCGACTCGAGGACTGTTCTTTTGAGTTTTTCTTTAGAATTGTCCCTCCAACTTGAATTCTTTGTACTTGAAACTTGGGTCAATGAAGTGTGGCTTTCTTCCAACTTTTCTTGAGAACTTTTGAGGCCTTCTTGCATTCTTCCAACTTGCTATATTCCTTGCAAAATAATTTATCTTTCTTCTTGCAACACAACCGTTAGTAATTATACTTCAAGGTTTTGTGATCATCAAAATCAATCTTTGGGTCAGCATATGTGATCCAAAGAAACGTGAATCCTTGTTTCACACGAAGGATACAACAAAGATCTCAGAGTTTAAAGTTCTGGTGGGATAGGAGGCATCCCAGCCATCCCATCCTATTCCCCTGAGATAATGGAACCTGAGATGGATGCGGAATCTCGAAACTTACACTCACAGTCTATCCCTCCTCCGTCCTAGCCGAGTCATGCACCAAAATAGGCTATTCGTCCATCTATCCTAGTGGAAAAAAAAATACAAAAATAAAATAAATCTTTCTCTAACTGATAATTATATCCTTCTTCTCAGAAAACTCAATCATTCTCGTTGAGCAGCATCAATGGCCTCCGCTGTGGGAGGTGCATCAACATCACCAAAAAGAGAAGAGTGTGATTATCGTCTAGGGCAATTTAGTCATTTGAGGCAAAGGGTAATGCCATGAAAGCCAATATGGTGGTTTGTCCCGTTGCTCCATCAATTTGATCTAAATAATGTTTTATGCTTCAGAGAGGGGGGGGGGGGGGGGGTGTTGGATGAGCATCCCAATGTGGTAGAAGTTATAGCTTCCTTCTTATCTGCTAGAAGCAATATAAATTATTTTATTAATGAAGCTACTTGGACTGCTACATGTTCTGTTTCCGGTTGTTCCTCCCAATGGCAAATCGTATCACTGAGGTTTTATCCCATTTTCCGTGCATCTTGAATCTTTTCTTCATTTCTTTACCATAATTATCAGGAACTATAATTGTTACCCAGTCTATGCTCTACTATGCTGTATCATAGTCGCATTCCATGAACAACATTATTATAGCAAGGGTTTATCATGTGAGAGCACAATATGTGTTTGCAATGGTAGGACAGGCTCGAAAAGAAAGCTACAAGCACTACAAGAAAATGGGACATTAGCGACGCGTTTTTAGGTCATTATCGACACTTTCCAAAGCGTCGGCAAAGCGTCGCCTATGTAAGAGTAGAAACAATAATTTCCGACGTTTTTAAAAACGTCGGGATGTAGTGACGCTTTACCGACATTTTTGAGGATCGGTAATTACCGACAATTTAGCAACGCTTTTTAAATGTGTCGCCAATGAATGACCACTTAGCAATGCTTTAAAGCGTCGCTAACTATGGGGATTTAGCGATGGTTTAAAGGGTCATGAATTAGAATTTACCGACGCTTTAAAGTGTCGCTAATTGGGACCTATTCGTGATTTTAACGACGCTTTAAAGCATTGTTAGGGTATTTTTTTGCAACAAAATTTTAAAACTCTGTTTACAAAATCAAACACATACACAATAAATGTGATATACACATGTCACAATTAAACATATTTATCTAAATATTCATATTGTCAAATTACATTCATACTGTTAATTTATGTTTACAATGTACTTTGAAAAACATAAAAAAAATACATATAAAACTCCTAAATAAAAGCTATCGGGGGTAAATGGCATCATCATCTCTACGCGCAGATGAAGTATCAGAAATCTGTAAAAAAAAAACTTAAGAAGTTAAGAATACAAAAATCATTAAGTTCATTAAAAAAAATATGATACTTATGTAAAATGTCCAAGTAAATATAGTTATTTACCTGAGGAGGGATAAACTGATGCAACAAAGATGTAAACTGATCAATCTGAGCCCTCAAAGATTGTATCTCTGTCTGATGGCTCTGCTTCAACTCTTGTATCTCTGCCTTCAGATCATTAACCTCTGCAGTGCTACTACTCCTCTGTCTGGCATCTTAAGTATATCTACCCACTGTAGACAACTAAGTGGGGGTAACTCCAACACCTTAACCCCTCACTCGACCATAACGCTCCGAGCCCATCAATTCGGTAAACATCTGAGCTTCGATACATCTGGTGTTGCTGATTGAAGATGACTCCTCGATATGCTATGAAATAAGGGATGTAGCCCTGTCCTATATCTCTCAAAAATAGTCACATTACTTTTTGAAAAATTGAAACTAATAAAAAATCATTGCACAAATCATTAATGAATACATACAACTATATCTCTCGACTTCTTCCGGACAAAGCTGCCATCTCGGTGGGTGTGAGTTATCTTATAGAACTCCACCTCTTCAGGCTCCCTTCCATGCTCTTCCATCTACAACAAAAAGTATATTGGAAGTGCTATATATCATGATACATGCTATATGATACAAGAGTTTTAAAGAAACTTATGAATTCAGCTCTAAGTCTCGCATAACTCTTCGAGCCTGAAGTGTGAAGAACTGTCTGAGATGCTCGTGCAGCTCGACCATGTCAGAATATGTCTACCACGAAAAAAGTAAACAATGTAATATATTAAATGTATTAAACATTATATAAGGTATTGAAAGAGTATACACAATCTGTCCTCTCTCAAAAA
Organism: Phoenix dactylifera; assembly: GCF_009389715.1. Lineage (NCBI taxonomy): Eukaryota > Viridiplantae > Streptophyta > Magnoliopsida > Arecales > Arecaceae > Phoenix > Phoenix dactylifera. The sequence goes on from NW_024068288.1 coordinate 13,235, forward strand.
ATCAATAGTGAACAAGCTTCCTCACTGATGAGGGTATACATCAGGAAGACAAACATGAGCAACCTCCTCCTCTGTCATACCCTCGTGCTTCCTGTCGGCCTTCAATTTCGACTTATACTCTTTTCATTTGCGGTTGAGAGACTTTAGCACTCAATCATGGCTCTCTGGAGGGAGCACAAACTTTTTTTATACCAAAGTAAAGAATATTATAACAATGTTAAATCAAAAAATTAAAATTGTAATAGTAAGCAAATTAACATACAGTAGGTATCAAATTAACAATATTAAATTCAATTCTTTATCTATACAATTTTAAGAAGCTCAACTTTATACGAAGGAAGCATATCATTCCACTTATAATAGTTGAGCGGACACAACTAACTCCTACGTGCAACTGTTCCTAGGAAACTTGATAAAAGGCTTCTAGCCTTCTTAATGGGCTGCTCTAGTTCGTTACATCCGACGACGATCTTCTCATCCTCACAAAGCTGCCACACATACTTGCTCGAGAGAAACCCCGTGTCGTCCTCACTCTCCCCTATCCATCTATTAAAAAAAAAAATCCATTAAAACATTGGAGGCAAATTAATTAAAATAATTAGATTGTAACAGAACTTAATATGTGAACTTTAAATCAAATTACCCTGGATCTGCAAGTCATCCATAACCTCCTGGCTTGGGTAATCATGGCTCTCTAGAGGCTCGTGCTGAGACTGGAACTCATGCTGAGATTCAGACTTGTGCTGCTGGGGCTGTTGGGACTACAGGAATTGAGTAGAAGAAGATCCCACCTGAGACAGATGGAACTCCACATTTGTGAGTCATTTTTCTCGGGACATTTTGTTACCTAGTATGCACGAAAATGAATCAATACCAGTTAAATAATAATTAAATATTAAATGAATTAGTAATAAAAAATAATTCATTCAATGTATACATCATAAATTTTTCTTACCATTACAAAACTATACTCTCTCATTGTTCATCAGTCGGCACAATATTAAAAAGCATACACTGAGTATAAGTCTCATTATCCTCCTCTTTCAACCCTTTTTACATATCATACAAGTCTCTAGGTTTAGTTTTAATGACAACAGACCAATCTTTATCTTTTGAATCTTGTACAAAAAATACTTGTCGAGCTTGAGATAAAAAAAGAATGGGTCATCTTTTAATAGCACACCAGTATGTATCAACCTTAAACAATTTACCAGTGTGAAACAATTTATGTCTTGTCTCAAACATCTAGATGAGTTTATATCCACCCAATCACATCGAAATAGTACTACCTTAAAACTTTCATAATAATCCAGCTCATATATTTGTTAGGGCACCATCATAAGTTTTTCTATCCGCCTCAACCATAAGCCCACTATTTTGGATTTTTTTAAATTTCTCACGCTCTTTAGTATAAAATTTAAAACTATTTATAATGAATCCATCATATCTGTTGACAATATTGTTCGGACTTCGAGCAATGACTATTTATTCATTGGAACAATTTCTCTCCATCATCGTGGGTACCTAAAAAATTATAGAAGTAATGATTAATTATTCAATGACAATGTCCACAAAAATTGAAAAAATACCTAATGTATTAAATTGAGAAGAAGCATTTACATATTTTCAACATGGACATAAAATTTTTCCATTCATATTAGATTTCTCAAAAGTAAATTTAATAAAATTCTGAACTCCATTAAAATATTCGTCACTGGATCTCGGCTTATTTATCTAACTTTTGTCCGTTCTCTTAAAATACTGCTTGAACTGCAACTTATCTAAAAATGATAAACAAAGTTAGGCATCCAGAGTGGTTCCTATAGGTGCTGTCTCCAAATGAGCAAGAAAACTTTGTGAATCTCAAAAGCGAGCTTTTAGAGAGAAATTAATGCACGCGTTCCACAGAGAGGTGTATAAAAATCTCTCTATTCATCATTTACTGCATTTTTTTGCGCATATTAAGCTTAATGTTGCTAATCACAAGTCTTTGCTAAGCTAACTTATTCAAGCTCACTGCTTCAAGGTTTAATAGCAGATCCTTAGCAGATCTTTACGAGAAAATATGGTGGCAATGTCACAATCCGTGGTTAAACCCAGGAACCTAGAATAAAATATATAAAGAACAAAAGTAGGAGAGATTGACTTGGATCACTGTCCATTATCCCCCAAACAGATATCTTCTAATAGTTACATGATCAAGCATTTAACAAATGTAAGAATGGCACAGTGGCCATCTAAATCTGTGCAATTAAAATGCCATTAATGTACTTATCAGGAAAAACGCCATTAATGAGATCTATTCTATCTCTTTATGAGAGATGGACTGATGTTGTCCTCAAAATTATTCAAAAACTGGACATTGAGTTGCTTGCCTGGGGTATCTTTGACTACATAAAGCCAACGCTTCGGCATTGCACCAGTCACATCAAATGGATGAAGCTTAAAAAGCAAGCTCGCTTGATATAATTGTATCTCCGCATAAATAATTTTTACAAGAGAGAGAAGGTATGTTAGGAGAGATGACTAGAGGAAGCGAGGTGTTAACTTATATAATGGTATTGGAAAAGGTTTGATGATAGTATGGCATGCAACAAATTCCGGAAGTGGAATGATTGCAACCGGTATTGATTTTGTACATGGAAGTGCATCCTGGATGCCCTTCAAATTGATTACATATGAGTGGAAACAAACAACATTTGATTGCATAATCAGATAAAAATTAATGATAAAAATGAATTTAAAGATCTAATTATAAATTCATGAAACAAGAGAAACTAGAACAAAATTCCTAAACAATCTGATTATAAAAACAAAAGAAAATCCAAAACATCAAGAATTTAAAGATCGAAGCAAGAGAAGAAGATCCCAAACTTGGCCTTGTCCTTGTCCTTGTCCTTGTCCTTGTCAGCTCCAAACTTCAAACGCCGTGTGAGTGCTCTGTAGCAGAGGAGGAGGAAGTTATCCATGGAGAGGAGGCCAACGAAGAGGAGGAGGAGGGAAAGGAGATGTGGTGGAGGAATGCGATTTGGGGTCGGTCGGCGGAGGAGAATGGCTGAGATCGGTGAAACGGCTGAGGAGGGAGGGGGTCGGTCGGTGTGGGTTAGGAATTTAGGGCTGTGGAAGGAGGGGGTCGATTGGGTTTTGTCTGGGGGAGGAATGAAGTCCGACGACGCTTATAAGCGTCATCTTATTTTTGCCTTACGTCGATGCTTATAAGCGTCGGTGATTAAATCTTCCGATGCTTATAAGCGTCGGTAATGGGTCCCTGACGCCGACACTACACAAAGCGTCGGCGGAACCTATTCTTTTCTGACGCTTTTTAAAAGCGCCGGCATTCATTGTCGCAAGAAAAAAAATTGCCGACGCTTTTATCTAGCGTCGGCAATATAGAGTCGGCAAAAATCTTTTTTGTTGTAGTGAAGTGAGGCCTAGGCCTGGCCATGGAGAAATTATTAGGTGGATCGGAACCATCACAGAGCTAGGATGAAATCATCTTAGGTAAATTCACTTCATCCTAGATCCATGATGCACCTAGTCCATCTAATAATTTCATCTGGCCATGGCCGGAAAGAAATAAGCATGGTACGAGCTTCAGTTAAACTAGGGCTGAAAACTGAATAATAGATCAAATCTATTTCTTGATAGAGTGGTACGCGCATACAAATTAGTTTCTACAACTCGTTGTTCAAATATATAGCTGAAGTCATAATGATAATCTCTAGCCATCAAATGAGAATGAAAATGATCGGCTATAATGCAGATGGTCTCTATTTCGAATAAGAACTTGGCTGACTAGTACAATCCACATTATTTACACCAAAATCTGAGGGTATTCATCCAAACAAGGGATATCCTATGCAGTACATGCCCAAGCCAGAGAGAGAAAGTAGAGCCAACCATGGGCCCGGATGATCGATTTCAAGCTCATGCAAACATCAGATGCAAAATATAAACTGCATCGGATCAATCAGATGTCAAATACATTAGGCATTACATGTTAAACCTCTACCATATATGAATACAGAGGAGAATCGATTTTGTAATTCCATTCAAGGAAAATGTTTCTCAAATGAACTAAATTGCCCTAGACAAAGATAAGGTTGATTTTGCTTTCTAAAAATAATCTGAGATGATACTGGAATCTAACATGAAATCATGCAGAACACAGTCAACCCTCCACCAAAGTCCACTATAGCTGCTACAGTCAAAGAAGAACAAAGAAAATGTTGATGTTGCTTTCTGAAGATAATTTAAGATGATACAAGAAACTATCATGACATCATACACAGTACAGTCAGATTTGGAAAAATCCACCACTCATCTCACTGAGGGAACTTGATGCTTTATCTTAGCCATCACTATCCACCATTGAATATCCACCATGAATTGTCAAACTTGTTGTGCCACAGACATGGCAAATTAATCATCCGTTAGAGTTAGGACTAAGAACATAAATTCATATCAGGCTTATAAATACTAGCCTGACCTCCATCGTTCAGGTCTCAAAACAAGCTCAGAAGAGATGGCCTGCACTAAACTCTCAGTTATGATGCTTCTCCTACTTTCTGGCGCTACTCTCTTCTCATATGTGGGTATGTCTATCATTATGCATGGACTGGCAAGAAATTAATCAGCTTATTTTCTTTACATGCTTGGTGTTTGATGCTAAAGGGCATGGTCCTGTTCGCCGAGCTGCAAAGCAGCACCGGAGCCATGGCCTACCCTCAATATTGCTTTGAAGTTGAGTATGTCACCTGCACATCTTCTGGCGATAAGAAGCTGCCATCTAGATGCAACTGCTGCAATTCTTCGAAAGACTGCACGCTTCACCTCTCGGATGGGACTCAGGTGTCATGCTCTTGAGATGGCCTTCAAAAGCATGTGCAGGATATCAATTTAATTTAGATGTAAGGAAATAATTTAGATTCACATGGCTACATACTACAATTGCCTTACAGGTTTTTGGGTGTATCATTGTCTATTATGTAGCCTTTGTGGCCCTATATAAAGTTATCGTTTGCTTTTAAATATCTCTTGGCTGAAGCTCAGGACCTAGCCTGCGCTTATTAACTGGGGGATTTTCGTATCAGAAGTCTTTAATTTCAGCCTCATCACTTTTCCTTTATTAAATTTTTTTGTTAAAACAGAGAACATTAGAGCAAAATATTGTTCTCTTGGATCATCACCACAATTTTGTGCGCTAGCATTTACCAAAGATATTTGTAAATCACGATATAAAATAATAACTGTTATGCGATTAAATTAAGGTCTATTGGTTGTTGGAACCTTGTTCTCAGCATAAGCATTGAAAGAGAACCAAGGTCTATTGGTTGGAACCCGATTCTCAGCATAAGCATCGAAAGAGAACCTCATGATATACAGTATTACTTAAATTTATCTATTTTTGATCACTTGATGTTTAGAACAGAGATCTCCAAATTACTCTAAATAATTTGAAATAGTAGATAATATTCAATAACTCAGATCATTGATGTTAGAACCTCATCTTTCAAATTTAACTTTAAAATCTATTGGGTTAGAATTTGCACAGGCATTCAAAGAGACAGCTGAATAGTTATAAAACCTTACAGATTTATGTCTGTAAAATATTGCAAATCAATAAAGAGAAGATCTTGCAGCTGAAAGAGGAGTTCTAGAAGATGGCTTGGGGATGCTTACCGACCCGAGGAGTTCTAGCGAGCAGAGGAGTCAGGATCACTCTGATGTGTGAGGAGTGCACGGACACATAGAAAACTATCGGTGTCACGCCCCAAGCCCGAGGCGCGGCAAACGCCGCACGCCCACACGGCGGACCGCACAGGCGTGCAAGGCAGTAGATCATATCAAAGCAATCAAACATATTTAAAGATGACATAATTATTTAAGTTGGTCAAAAGCAGTCTTATAGAGTTCCAAAATAACATTTGGTAACATAATTCAAAATACTCCAAAGTGAAAATCAAATGTCCAAACTAATTCAAATAACATATGCCAACATAATTCAAATGTCCAAACTAATCTAACTGAAATGCCAATAACTGAAAAATCATCGGAAAATCTAACGCACTCCCCAATCCCGTGCGATCAAGCTTCTGGATCTGAAAAACAGAAAAAATAAAATAATGAGCTACACTAGCCCAGTAAGCAACAAAATACCCCAAAGTGGGGTCAGAGCATATCAGATCAAAACACAGGATAATGACTGGAATAAAACATAAATAACATCGTTTTACTGTTTTCTAAACTTATTATCATTTTTCCAAAAACTCTGATACCAGAATCTGAACATGATAGGCTACGGCCACGTAACCCAGTGGCATGGGTTGCACAGAGTGCTAGAAACCACTATTGTTAGTCATCGGTGGAAACGGTGTCCAGAAACCACTATTCTAATCACCGGTGGCGCGGTGTCGAAACCGATTTCTCACAGATTACAAGTCGACAGGTCCAATGTATAATCCCCATTGGCGGGGCCAGAATAGAACAGAATAGATCATAGCCATGCTGAGAATACATATATATAAAAACATATTTCATAAATTTTCCAGTCATAGTTTACGAATTTCAGAGCATAATTTTCAAATGAAATTTAACATGCCAGACCCATTTTACTAAATACAAAATATATTTTAGAATTTAATCTATTTATCAAATAATTTGAAAATCACACTTGAAGTATTAAGTTACTTACCTCTTCTCGCTTAATTCCTACTTCAGGCAGGCGGATCAGGTTCACCTGTTAACATTTAATTAATTTCTTTGTAAATTTCAGAGCTAAGCGAAAATCCAAAAATAATACTATTGGGTTTCGGGTTCAGGTTCGGATTTCAAATAGACCCAAATTGGGCCCATATAGGGTATGCCCAACTGGGCCTAACCGGGCTGGACTGGGCCCAAGTTGGGCATGAAATGGACAGGGCCCAACGGGCCCAGTTTGGCCCGTGATGGGCCTCCTTCTTCCCCCAAACTCCCCATGGACAGGGGAGATGGAAACCGAGAAAGGAAGGGGGAAACAGTGGGGTGGTCGGCCTGGGTGGCCGGCCTAGGCGGCTGGGGGTCGTCGCCCGATCGACGGCCAGCCGATCATGGTGGCAGCCGGCGGCCGCTGCGGCTCCCGGCATGAAGAAACAACCGAGAATGGTCTCGGTTCATGGGGCCAAAACCAAGGGAGAAAACATGCATCGGCTAAGATCGGAGAGCACAAGAGGAGGGAGGCTCACCGGCGGTCGACGGAGGTGGTGAGTCTCGACCGAGGGAGGCTCGGTCCGGTGTCAAGCGGCGACGGCGATGTTTGAAGCCGAGAGGTTGGATCTCGGAACAGGGGATGGCCGTGAGGGGAATCCGGGCGGCGCTCGGTCGGGAAGGCACGCCGGTCACCCAGGAGAGGAGGAGGAGGGAAGAGGAGGAGGAGTTCGGAGGTGCCCTAGGAAGGAGGGCTTGGGGGTTTTATCACCCCCCTCGTGATGGCTCTCCACTGCGAAGATCGCGGCGGCCGAGCGAAATCCGCGGCCGCGGATTAGCTGGAAGGGGGGGTGCCGCGGGACTTGCGGCATCCTCGCCCCGACCGCCCCCGGAAGAGCCGGAGAGGATCGCAATCGCGATCCTCTGTTCCGGTCTTCCCAAAAGAGGGAACGGGACTGAAGTCGGCAGGGGCTGCCGACTTCAGCCCATGTCTCACAATCGGCCATGCTCTTCTAGGATGCCCTCGAACGAGGCAAGTCTGGCAGCGAGCACCTTTTCCCTTACCACAGGATGTGGTGTCGGCGGAGGACTTTCTGGACCACTTGAGGAGGTTGGTTGGCACACCGGGTATAGTGGAGCGAGGCATCACCTACGTTATATGGCATATCACATTTGGTTGGACAGGAATGCCTGCACCTTTAAGGATAAGAGATTCCTGTCGAGGGTCATGGTGGACAGAGCTAATCGTCTAGCGACCGAGATCATTGCCACCATCCGAGTACCACCTTTGGGGTGGGCTAGGGACATCTGGGGTTTCCACTTCGCTGCTATAGCACCCCGAGTGACATTTGTCTGTTGGGAACCCCCACTCCTTGGCTGCCTCAAGGTGAACTTTGATGGCAGCATCTCGGCAGGTGGAGATAGAGGAGGGATTGGCTTCGTGATCCGGGATCATAAGTCCAGGCTAGTTGTGGCAGGTGGGTAGCATACTTGGGATATGAAGGCTATTGGAGTAGAGTTTAGGGCTGCATGGGAGGGAGTCACATATGCGAGGAGAATCCTGAGGGCAGACAACATTATCCTGGAGAGAGACTCTACTATAGTGACTGAGTAGATTCGCGACATCCGACTCCAGGGGATGGCCACCTTAGACTCAGGGACATGAAGAGGCTGGTGTCTGGTTGCTGCTCAATTCAAGCTATCCATGTATTTCGAGCTAGAGGCGAACAAGGCTACAGACTAGGTTGTCTCCTTTGTTGCTCATCATTCCAGAGAGGTGTTATGGACTGAGATTGCAGTTGCCCCATTACCGTTATGTCGTTTACTGTCTTTTGATTGTAGTTGCTGAGGGTAGCGCCCATGCTCATTTGACATGAGCTACCGATGTACCAAAAAAAAAAAAACTATAATTTCTGCTCACCAACAGGAAAGATTTTTTTTAAAAAAAAGGCCACCTGAATAAGTCACTATGAAATAGGCCATATTTATGTCTTTTTTTCTTCCAAAAATGATCCATTTCTAAGTTGACTGGACATTATACCCAAACTCAAATGAATGCACACATAATATAAATTGATGCACATCTGGAGAGAAAAAAAAAAAAAAAAAGAAGAAGAAAGGAAGAAAGCAACAAAATACACACTGACACATTTCAAATCATTATCACCAGGAATAAATACATAAATGCATATGACAAGTCAAATTTAAAGATAAAAGAAAAATCCTTAAAAGGTAAAAAATGTATCCCGTACAATACCGATCCACTTATAAAATGAAGATGTGCAGACCATTTGAGAGCACAAATAAATCTTGTTTTTGAAGATAAGAGATTGCTCTCATCACTTCATCCATCATAAGCCTCATAACAGATGTATGAAATACCTGCTTTAGTCAAAAAAAAATAAAAATAAAAAGCCTCTTCACAACTTATCAGCATGCGTACTAACGTGGGTTGGGTATCTCCACAGCACATCAACCCATGTGCTTTGCCCATCCGTGACTTCTTTCACAACTGAGGCCACCTCCTTAGGGGTACAAATGGGTCGGGTCGGGTCGGATCGGATCCGATCGAGTCCTGAGTGACCCCGACCTAACCCGATTTTTTGTTCAGGTCCTAATTTTGAACCCAGAACCGACCTGGTTGAAGATTAGGTTGGGTCGGGTCCATGCCTATAATTTTTGACCCAACGGGTTATTTGGGTTAGGTTGGATCTAGTCCGGTTCGGGTCGGGTTTGGAAAATGGACCCCATAAATAATGAGTCGTGTCGGGTCGGATCCAGATTTAGTAAACCAGAAATAGACCCAAAAAAATAATGGGTCGGGTCGAATCGGGTCAGGTCTTGATTCAGTAAACCCATACCCGATCCAGAAAATGGTTCGGGTCTAAGTTTAGGACCCGACCTGGATCCGCGGATCCTAATATTTGGGTCAGGTCGGGGTCTACGCGGGTCGGGTCGGATTGGGTCACAGATCGATCCGACCCATTTGCAGCCTTACAACTCCTCATTGCTTACACAGATTTTTTTTCCTTGCTGTCCCTCTCACGTATGGTCACACTAGTAGTGGAATCGGCAATTATGGCGAAGGGGACACTAAGCTCATCCATCCTCATAAAGAATAAACCCGTACCAACTCATTTAGTTTTCAAAATCGCTATTTATATATATGTAGATTTTACATGATAGAGATATTTGTCTTACATTTCTTCCTTGTTTTCCTCCAATATCTCAAGGCAACAGAATTTAATATATTCCATGGTAGTAATCATTTGCCATTTCTAATTATTATTTTTACTGAAAATTTTGCCAAAAAAAGCTTTTCAGAAAAAAATACATCAAATAAAGAAAATGATTTTCAATATTTGTTACCAAAAATAAAGAAAATTATTGCACATGAAGTTAAACAAATTTTAATTGTAATAAAGATGTTAGTCTAAACATCTTTAAAGCATGTCTAAGTCAAGTGAACACAATATATTTATGAGCATATTATAAATAAATAAGTTTTATATGAATCAGAAGTTCCAACTTCTTCCGTTATATATTTCCATCGGCTAAGAAACGGATCCAAATCCATCAATAAACCTGATTTTCAATCTCATGATCTATGCTGTGGCTAGCGAGCCAATGCTCACCAATTTGTTATGGTGGGCTTCTTCCACAAAAAAAAAAAATCATTATCACCAGGAACATCTTTAAAGCATGTCCAAAACAAGCGATCACAATATATTTATGAGTATATTATAAATAAATAAATAGAATCATTATGGCCTTAATGGGAAAATGGTGCATTAAATAGGAGCCACCGATGAAGCACAAAAGTGCGACCTATATGTCACTAAAATTAATGTTATTGCTAACCGATAATAATAAATTCACTAGATTAATATTATATTTGGGTTTGACACCGATTATCATAAATTAGAGATAAAATGCACATTGAATACAAATTTGACTTCAGAAGGATCCCTTCCCAGATCTGACCCGGTTGAAGATCGAGTTGGGTCCGAGTTGGGTTCGGGTCCATTTTATTTGTGCTTTTGGGAAAGAATTTTGGACAAATCTAATTTGGCCATATCATAACTATGAGGTGCTTAAAAGACTTGCAATTGATCTTCAGTCAGAACAGATGACCCGTGACGGACTAAGTCCGTCCGCCTACAAGCCAAATTTCATATCACACTATTTTTTTATCTATATGACTGATTGGACGGAACTTGGTGTCTCCCAGCTCCCATCTCACGAGGGAAAAGAAAATCTCAGCCAAGCCACTTGGTGCCTCTCCCATGATCCAAGCCGCCCGCGTCCGCATCTTCAACGCCATCATCTCCGTGATCCCTCTCTTCAAGCCACTTCCTTCTTCTTCCATCCCGGAACTCCAGCACTCCAGCCAAGCCGTGATCGGCTCATCCCCAACCTCCCGCTTCCAATTCGGCACCCAAAGAAGCATCCCCATCTCCTATTCTTCCGGCCACAGCAGCGAATTAGCAGGAACCCCCAAGCACCGCGTCCATGATCGGCTCCGCCCCAACAGATCCCACGGCGTCCTCCCGTCCTCCTGCAGTGCCCCAGCCACGGATCACGCCACCATCCCGTGATCCACGTCCCAGCGTCCGCCCACTCCATCTGTCCGTGGGCCAAAGAAGAAACTTCATCTTCTTCCGCCCGTTCCAGCCACATCCGCACCATGATCAGCTCCTCCCAGTGATCCCGCAGCCAGCCGTGAAGCATCCCGACGATCCCGCGGCGGCCTCCAAGTGATTCGAGACCTCCCTCCTCCGCCTCTGCTCTCGCCAGTGATGCGGACGCTAATCCACTGATCCGGCCATCTGCAATCAATCCGTGCCCCGGCAAATCCCCCACGATCAAGCTTTCGTTACCCCTCCATCAGGGGATCCATCGGCTGGCCAAAGAAGTGGGAGCGATCTATAAAAGGGAGGAGAAGAGACCATCGGCGGGAGGGGAGAGGGAGAGCTCTCAACTCGGTGCGGGCTGGTTCAAGAAGGAACAGGGGAGAGGCCATCGGTTAGGGGAGAGGGAGAGCTCTCAGCTTGGTGCGGGCTGGTTCAAGAAGGAACAGGGGAGAGGCCATCGGTTTGGGGAGAGAAGAAGAAATAGGGGAGATGGCTCTGTTTTGTGAAAAGAAAGAATAAAAAAATAGGAGAGAAGGAAAAAGGGAGTTTTCTTGTTTTTCTTCCTTTGCTTTTATGTTTTATTTTGTAGAAGGAGGAAGCATTAGGCTTCCAATCTTCATTTTACTATTGTAATTTTTTCTTTTATGCAATTCATGTTTTAGGTTAAGTTTAATTCCTGCAGTTTATTTTATGCATTCAAGAATTCTTGTTTTAGTTGCAATATATGAAATTTTCTTTCATGCAATTTATGTTTCAGGTTTCAATCTTCCTAAGCACTGTTTTCATCCTTGCCAAAGATTTCCTTTGAATAGTTAAATATTTTATTAAATTTATAAATGCTCTTCTATTCCAAGTATTTGTCTTTTCGTCATTTTCAAATGGAAAATCTTCTCTGGTAGACTAGAGAATCATTTAACATCCTCAAAGTAATGTTTTTCTTCTACCATTCAAAAATCGATTTCGAATCCGAGTGAACGTATTTATTTTTATGCAACTCCAATCGCCTCCCTGTGGATCGACCTCTTACAACCACTATTCTTCGAGTACGAAAGATAAGAGTAAAATTAAATTAAACTTTGTTTGTCGGTTCTAACAACGATCTGTTTAGCATATTTTTAGTTAAACAGGAATCGGATGAACAGAATTTTGGCGCCGTTGCCGGAGAGGCAATTCGAGAAGCAAGAACGATCACGAAGATCAAATCGGATTTTGGATACCTGGAGTGAACGCACTCCGGTAGTAAGTTTTTATTTTTATTAATTTTTTTTATTTTGATAATTTCTAGTTAATAATTTCGTAGTTATTAAATTCTAAAATTTGAAATTTGAAATTTAAAATTAAAAAAAATTAAAATAAAAAAACAATCCCAAAATTCAAAAATTCAAAAAAATTTAAATTCAAAATTTGAATTCTGAGATTCGAAATTTGAAATTTAAAAAGAAAGAAAAAAAAATAATTAAATCAAAAAAATTTAATAAAATTATTATTTTTGCGAGTAATTAATAGGGTGCAATCGCCCGAGGTTATCATACCTCTATTAGGACTCCTCACGGAGTAATCTCCAGAGCTTATTCAATGGGCATTCGGAGATTGACTGGCGTATAAGAATTGTGTTTAATTTACATTCAAGTTATTGCTATATAAAAAAATAAAAAAATAATAAAAAAATTAAAAAAATTAAAAAAAAGTGTTTGCTCATTTAATCAGTACAACCTAATGACATTGCATAAACTTTAAAAATTATTAATTATTTGCTGCATTTAGTATTAAGCATTTGCATAAAATAATTTAAGGGCAAAACCCATTAAAAAGATAAGGTCAGGAAGTCATTACCTGCCCTTAGCCCAAAAATCACCACCTTGCATACATATCCTAAGCAAAATTAAATTAAAATCAAATTAGACGTTGGCCTTAAGATTTTCGAGCTCAATTAGGCTCTTGGAAAGAAGCGGCTGAAAGCCACTCCAGTGAGAATTTAGTAATTGGTGATGTCTAGGAAAGTTTTACAACAGTGAGAACTGTTAAGGGTATTGTGGTATCGGTGTATCCCTTCTGGCACCACTACTCACCCCGGAACTTTTATGGTCACTGGTTACTGGATCGCTTAACTGGTAAGCTAAAGCTTAATCTGAAAGGGAGATTAGGAGCTGTCTAATCTAGAGAGAATTTCAGAAACTTTTTAACCTGATAAATCTCTGTGCAACTAGATTTAAGAAGCTACTAAACCTCACTTAATTCTAAGACTAATAGGGTCAAATTGTTGTGTGGTGTTGGTTGTAGTCATCTGTGTCTAGCCCTTCTCTTCTCTTAGGATTTCGTTTATTTTAGGAGTCAAATCTAATGAATTGTGATAATGTATGCATGGTAGAAGGTCATTAAGGGATAAGTTAACCCCATTTGATCCTGAGATTGATAGAACTTTTCATCACAACCTGCGAACTGTAAACCAACCGTCGATCTCTACAATGGGTGAACATATTAGAACCCTGAATGAATTGTTTGCACCCGCATCCGCTAGTCCCCCTACTTGCATAGTATTACCAATTAATAACGCAGCCCAATTCGAGATTCGGGCTGCAACAATAAACATGTTACCCAAGTTTCATTGGTTCGAGAGCGAACAACCCTATATTCATCTAAACAAATTTTTGACAATCTGTCAAACGTTTAGAAATCAAAATTTAGATGAAGAGGGTATTAAATTAAGGTTATTTCCCATGACTTTAGAGGATCGTGCTGCTGCATGGCTGTATTCCCTAGCTTCAAATTCCATCACATCATGGGAACAACTATTTAGGAAGTTCATGGCTAAGTTTTATCCCATGGTAAAAACTGAAAAAATTAAGGATGCCATTAGAACTTTTAGAGAAAAATCTGAGGAGGAATTTTCCCAACTTTGGGAAAGATTCCATGATCTTTTGGTCAAGTGCCCGCACCATGGGCTTGACAAGGCTGATCTAGTACATTTCTTTTACAAAGGACTACCTCCGGCACATAGAAACATGATCGAGTCCATGCACAAAGGTAGGTTCATGAACCAAACCCCAGATCAGGCCTATGAATTTCTTGTTGACTTAGCTGAAAATGCCCAAAATTGTAGTAGCTATGGTGAGGAAGTAAATAGAGATGAGTTCGGGTCTAGGAAACTCGGTAATTATGAAATGAAAGCAGACCCAGATCTCAAAAATGTTATATCCAATCTGGTGACTGGAGTAAACAATTTAGGCAAAAAGTTTGATGTTTTCACTGTGTCCACTAGTTCAGGGTCATATAAAGAGTCAAATCCCGTCATGAAAGTGGATCACGAGTCATATAGTTTGTGTGTCTTGTGTAACAGTCCAGAGCATTTAGTGGAGTGCTGCCCTAATCTGCCCACCATAAAGGCCGAGCAAGCAAATGCTCTAAATTCATATAGTGCCTTTAAGAAGCCCACTCCCAACTCGTTCAGCCCAGTTTACCACCCTGATAATAGGTTCCACCCAAATTTTTCATACGAGGAGAACGAACCTATTCAGCATCAAGGTGGTCAACAAGTTTTCAGAACAACTACCCCAGGATAGGTCCATCACAAATGAACCAACCTTTGGTTCCATCTGTACCTCCTTATAATGCCCCTATCCCACAGCAACCTTCACAATTAGAAACCATGATGGCTAATATGATGAAACAACAACAAGATTTTATCAAGCAACAACAACAGACCAATACAGCCCAAGCCCAGACTAACCAATTCCATATGCAAGCAATTGCAAAATTTGAAGTTAGTCTAAGCCAAATAGCAAACTCTCTAGGGGAAAGGAAGAAAGGTGAACTACCTAGTCAACCAGTGCCTAACCCTAGTAGACAACAAAATCAAGGTCAGATAGGTCAGTATCAAATCAATTCTAATGAAAATCCGACCTATGAAGTCCAGGCATTTACAACTTTAAGGTCTGGCAAGCAAGTGGACAATAAAGTCCAACTTCCTGAACATGAAAAAGAAAATAAAACTGAATCCGATAAGAACCCTATTCAGAAGAGGGGTCAAGAACAGGATAAATCAGACAAAAAGGAAGAACCCATAAAAACATACAAACCTAAGGTTCTCTTTTCCAGTAGACTTCAGGACTCCAAAAAACAATCTAACTTTGATGAAATCATGGAAGTCTTTAAAACTGTTTGGATAAATATACCTTTTCTCGATGCCATAAGACAAATTTCCTCCTATACAAAATTCTTGAAAGACCTCACCACGTTCAAAAGAAAAACCAGCATTCCTAGGCAAGCTGTTATGGCTGCACAAGCCACATCTCTCATTCAACAACAGATTGCCCCAAAATTCAAAGACCCTGGTTGCCCAACCATTGAAATAAAAATAGGAGAGACGATCATCTAGAGAGCTCTATTAGATTTAGGAGCCAGTGTGAACCTACTTCCCTACTATGTGTACCAAAAGTTAGGTTTGGGGGAATTAAAGCCTGCAAATATTACCCTTTTCTTAGCAGATAGGACAGTGAAGTACTCCAAGGAGATTGTAGAGGATGTAATAGTGAATATAAATGAGTTTTACTATCCTGTGGACTTTGTTATCCTTGAGACTGAACCTGCAATACATCCAGACAGTCGCACACCTATAATTTTAGGGAGACCTTTCTTAGCCACAGCAAATGCTGTGATAAATTGTCGAAATGGCATGCTAAAGTTATTTTTTGGCAACATGAAAGTCAAGCTTAATGTCTTCAACATAAGTAAACAACCACCAGGCGATGAAGAAATCAATGAAGTTGGCATGATTGAAAGTCTGATTCAGGAGACTTTCTTACAAACTTATAGTAAGGACCCTTTAGAAGCTTACCTTGCCCATTCCGGTGAAGGGGTTGAGCATGCGCTCCCTAATTCTGTTCCCCTCATGAGCATAGATCATCATCAGCCAACTGTTCTTCCTCGGACTCTTCCAAAACCATTCTTAGATAATGGTTTAAAAAAATGAATCCACATTTTGTCTGGCTGAAGACATAAAACTTAGCGCTCTTGGGAGGCATTCCAACATGTAAATATTAAAAAAAAATAAAAATAAAAATAAAAAATTTTACTAACATGCAGGTTTGGAGGTTTTTTTTACCCCAATTGTCCATTTACCTACCCATATCAGGTAACTTCTCCTCTGTCCTATTACTGCTTTAAAATTTTTTTAACATTGAGGACAATGTTAGATTTAGGTATGGGGGTGAGAATATTTTTGATTGCAAAAAAAAAGGGGGGGGATTTCAAATTTTTAACTCAAACTCTAATCTTTTTGGCTGTACAAACTAGGAATTGCTTGGACAATAGATTTAAGTTAAGGAATATGATAGCAGTTCTAGCTTGAGTTTTCGTCCCACCTATCTTCTGCTAATATGATACAAGATGATTTAGCACCTACACGTAAGCACATGAATAGTGGGGTATGTATACTTGCAACTAATATGAATACTTTTAATCTTCGGGATAATTTTAAGTTATATGTGTGATGAACACCCTAATCAAAAAAAAAGATAAAATAAAATAAAATAATGAGTTTATTTCAAGTCTTCTCACTGAGTAACCGGGCCTCTTGCCTAGCAAGCAGCGAGTGTTCGCGTAAAAAGGTGAGCATGATTAAGATTAAACTCTAAGTGACTAATTTGGCCTTGAAGCCTAGTTAACTTGAGTTATTAAGCCTGTTAGGGTGTCTCTACACCTAGTGCCCTGAGCCATCTGGATCGGGAGTCATTGGTCTAACACTCGCTACATGGATCAGCTAAAAAGCTTAATAAGGCTAGATATTGCACAAGTCATTCTTCTTAGCATTCAGTCTGATAAAATAATAATAATAATAATAAATTGGGGTGTTCATTACCATTTAACTCTAGAAAGTCTTGAAAATTGGAGTGATCATGTTGGAAGTAAGTGAAAGCCACTCATTTATATGATATTATCTTGCACCTCACTACATTCTTGACTTGTTAGCAGATAGATGGGGTGTAATGAAACTTGAGTTAGAGTCTGCTTAAATATGATAGCAATAAGTCTTTATTGTCCTTGCAATTCTAAGTTCATACAATAATACTTGTTCAAATTTTGAGTTAAAAATTGGAAATCCCTGACCGATGAAGTTTGTGGGTAACTTCACTGCAAACCCTCACGAGACAACACTCGTCCACTAGGGTAACCTAGGGATTTAAAGGCTTGTTGCACGTGCTAAGTGCAATTGTGATTCCCTACGGAAATGGGTACATATCTTAGTCTTGTGTATTTAGTTTAAAAAAAGAAAAAAAGAAAAAAAAGAGAGTCATAAGTTAGACTACATCTTTTTGTGCCCTCATTTTATCGTTTGCTTGTTAATTGCTAGAGACTAGCAATAAGCTAGTTGGGGGGTGTGATAAGAGCACAAAAGTGCGACCTACATGTCACTAAAATTAATGTTATTGCTAACCGATAATAATAAATTCACTAGATTAATATTATATTTGGGTTTGACACCGATTATCATAAATTAGAGATAAAAAGCACATTGAGTACAAATTTGACTTCAGAAGGATCCCGTCCCAGATCTGACCCGGTTGAAGATCGAGTCGGGTCCGAGTCGGGTTCGGGTCCGAATCGGGTCCATTTTATTTGTGCTTTTGGGAAAGAATTTTGGACAAATCTAATTTGGCCATATCATAACTATGAGGTGCTTAAAAGACTTGCAATTGACCTTTAGTCAGAGCAGATGACCCGTGACGGACTAAGTCCGTCCGCCTACAAGCCAAATTTCATATCACACTATTTTTTTATCTATATGACTGATTGGACGAAACTTGGTGTCCCCCAGCTCCCATCTCACGAGGGAAAAGAAAATCTCAGCCAAGCCACTTGGTGCCTCTCCCGTGATCCAAGCCGCCCGCGTCCGCATCTTCAACGCCATCATCTCTGCGATCCCTCTCTTCAAGCCACTTCCTTCTTCTTCCATCCCAGAACTCCAGCACTCCAGCCAAGCCGTGATCGGCTCATCCCCAACCTCCCGCTTCCAATTCGGCACCCAAAGAAGCATCCCCATCTCCATTCTTCCGGCCACAGCAGCGAATTAGCAGGAACCCCCAAGCACCGCGTCCATGATCGGCTCCACCCCAACAGATCCCACGGCGTCCTCCCGTCCTCCCGCAGTGCCCCAGCCACGGATCACGCCACCATCCCGTGATCCACGTCCCAGCGTTCGCCCACTCCATCCGTCCGTGGGCCAAAGAAGAAACTCCATCTTCTTCCGCCCGTTCCAGCCACATCCGCACCATGATCAACTCCTCCCAGTGATCCCGCAGCCAGCCATGAAGCATCCCGACGATCCCGCGGCGGCCTCCAAGTGATTCAAGACCTCCCTCCTTCGCCTCTGCTCTCGCTCGTGATGCGGACGCTAATCCACTAATCCGGCCATCTGCAATCAATCCGTGCCCCGGCAAATCCCCCACGATCAAGCTTCCGTTACCCCTCCATCGGCTGGCCAAAGAAGTGGGAGCGATCTATAAAAGGGAGGAGAAGAGACCATCGGCGGGAGGGGAGAGGGAGAGCTCTCAGCTCGGTGCGGGCTGGTTCAAGAAGGAACAGGGGAGAGGCCATCGGTTTGGGGAGAGAAGAAGAAACAGGGGGATGGCTCTGTTTTGTGAAAAGAAAGAATAAAAAAATAGGAGAGAGGGAAAAGGGGAGTTTTCTTATTTTTCTTCCTTTGATTTTATGTTTTATTTTGTAGAAGGAGGAAGCATTAGGCTTCCAATCTTCATTTTACTATTGTAAATTTTTCTTTTATGCAATTCATGTTTTAGGTTAAGTTTAATTCCTGCAGTTTATTTTATGCATTCAAGAATTCTTGTTTTAGTTGCAATATATGAAATTTTCTTTCATGCAGTTTATGTTCCAGGTAAGGCTGCAAATGGGTCGGGTCGACCCGTGACCCGACCCGACCCGACCCGCGTAGACCCGACCCGACCCGAATTTTAGGACCCGCGGGTCCAGGTCGGGTCCTAAAATTGGACCCGAATCATTTTCTGGGTCGGGTCTGGGTTTACCAAACGGACCCGACCCGACCCGAATGGATCCGAAAAGAGAGAGAGGAAAAGCAAAAGAAAGTCTTTTCTTTTTCTTTTTCTTTTTTTTTTTGGCGTGGGTTGTGGTACTGTTGGTCAGTGTGGGAGGATAGCAAGTTAGCAACAAGCATAGGTTCACAGAATCCAAAGGAACGTCGGCCCGTCAGGATTCTCTCTGGATCTATTACACTGTTGAGACCTCTGGTGTCTCGGTAGCTGCCCTTTTTTTTTTTCCTTCTGTTTTTTGGTTTTTGTTTCTTTTAACTTTTGAAGGGAGAAAGTGAGGGAACACAGCAAGTCAGCAACTGAATATGGGTCATGTGCCAGTTTTCTGTAATGGAATTGGATTTTGGAAGAAGGTTTGGGATTTTTTTTGTCCTCGTGAGAGGGGAGCTGGGAGACACCGAGTTCCGTCCAATCAGTCATATAGATAAAAAATAGTGTGATATGAAATTTGGCTTGTAGTTGTAGACCGACTTAGTTAGTAAGTCATGGGTCATCTGTTCTGGAGCTCAATTGCAAAATCTTTCAAGTCATGGGTCACCCAGCACCTCATAATTATGATATGACCAAATTAGATTTGCCCAAATTTTTTCCCAAAAGCACAAAAAAATTGGACCCGATCGGACCCGAACCCGATCCGAATCAGACCCGGACCCGACCCGAACCCGACTCGGACCCGACCCGACCCGACCCGATCTTCAACCGGGTCGGATCCGGGTCCAAAATTGGGACCCGAACAAAAAACCGGGTCGGATCGGGGTCACCTAGGACCCGACCCGACCCGACCCATTTGCACCCCTAGTTCCAGGCTTCAATCTTCCTAAGCACTGTTTTCATCCTTGCCAAAGTTTTCCTTTGAATAGTTAAATATTTTATTAAATTTATAAATGCTCTTCTATTCCAAGTATTTGTCTTTTCGTTATTTTCAAATGGAAAATCTTCTCTGGTAGACTAGAGAATCATTTAACATCCTCAAAGTAATGTTTTTCTTCTACCATTCAAAAATCGATTTCGAATCCGAGTGAACGTATTTATTTTTATGCAACTCCAATCGCCTCCCTATGGATCGACCTCTTACAACCACTATTCTTCGAGTAGGAAAGGTAAGAGTAAAATTAAATTAAACTTTGTTTGTCGGTTCTAACAACGATCTGTTTAGCATATTTTTAGTTAAACAGGAATCGGACGAACAGCCACTGTCACGCCCCGAATTCGGCTCGTGACACGGCCGTACTATTGCAAACCTTTGCCCGCAATAGCATGCGGCCACATAAAATTTAAAATCCAAATGAACTATATTATTCATGAATGTCATAAAGTGTTTGAACAATTAGGAGCGATACAAAGCTTCTAAAATTTGAATATTACATATCATTTTCAATTACCCCAACCCTGAATAACATCAAGCTCCCTGCTCCTAGTAGTCTTAGTCATCTGTAAGAAAAAAGTAGATAAGAAGATATGAGCTATACAGCTCAGTAAGTGACCATATATAATCTTACCGAATCAAGCATAATATTTTACATACCAATGCATCATTTTAAGAAATTAACAGTTGTAACAAAGTAAGCATTTCATACAACATATAATCAAACTAGTCATAAAAATAATGCATATCCAATCATGCAATTTCATAAATATGGTTACACATCATAAAAACTTTTGCCATTATTCGATACTTTGAAATTCATATTCTTAGATGATAGTGTAGCTATGGCCGCTCTTATGCCCACGGCAAGGCCTTTACTACTGCAGAGTCATAAAGCCAAGTTACTTCTTCCCACTGGTGGGGGTCATAAAGCTAAGTTACTTTTACCCACCGACGGGGGTCCACTTGTTGCCCAGTAGATACAGCCCTTGAGGGGGGGTGAATTGGATCTTTTAAAACTTTCAACTACTTCTCAACTTTTCAATTAATAAGCTAAGTTGTATGGATGCACAGTGGAATTGAAACTTAGCAACAGTTTGATTCTAATCTGATCAAGATTAAAACTATGAAGCAGCGGACTCAATAAACAATTAGTTTAGATTTCCCAAGCAAGCATTTCAATACAATGAATCTTAATGCAGTTTTATTAAATGAAACTTGATTAAACAATTTGAACATACTTGCAACTAAAGGATGCGCGGATAAGAGTTAAGCAAACAATTCAATTAGATATTTATCTAAGTAAGTAAGCGAGGAAATTAAACAATGAAAGAAAGCATCACAAACACAACAAACGTATAGTGGTTCGGTGCCAACTACACCTACGTCCACTCCCCAAGCTCTCTTGAAAATTCCACTATAATCCCTCCGATTACAGTCCGATTGTTTTACAAGCTCACAATCAACTTGTTGTTTTCACGAGATTACAACGAACTTGGTCGGTTTTCACAGGCTCACCGACTAGAACCAATCCGACTGTTTTCACGGGCTCACAATCCAACCCAGTTGGTTTTCCCTGGATTACCAACTACAACCTACAACGTTGGTTTTTACTGGCTCACCAACAACCTCTCCCTTGTTGAATCCCCTTAATTCAATAACTTCCAATTTAGGTTTGGAAGAACCTTTACAAGTACAAGAATTGAAAAAATTAATGCACACTAGAGTTATGCTCAAGATATAAAATACAAGAGAAAGAAAAGAGCAAAACTCAGATTGGTGTAGTGGTTGATCTTTGAAGCTCTTCACCAATTGATTGAGGTTGAGGATGTGATCTTGAGGCTCTTGGTGGATGCTCTGATTGATCCTAACTTGAATAGCTCTCGTTTTGCTCAAATATTTGGCCTTTTTGTGGATTTGGCGTTATGCTCTCTCTTTTTGGATTCTTGAAGGATTTGATCTTGTGGAGCTCTTCCTCTTGTTGTTTGATAGTATTTCCATGAATTTATAGCCTTAAGAACATGTGGAAAGCTTCTTCTAGCAGTTAGAGATGAAATAAAGTCGTCAGAGATGAAAAACTAGTCGTTGGAGTCGTGAAAAACTAGCTATTATGCCTTCCAGCGTGCTCGAGTCGACTCGTGCAGACTTTGAGTCGACTCGGCTGAAGCAGGAGTCGACTCAAGCTTGTCGGAAGTCGATTCGCCCTCAGCAACTTAAAAATCAGCTTTCTGTCTTTTCTGTGCGAGTTGGCTCGTGAACAATTCGAGTCGACTCGCGCTCTACAAGTCCGCTCGCAAGTCAGCTCGCACTCTGTGCCAAAGTTACCATTTGTGCCAGAGTCGACTCGAGGCTTCTAGGAGTCAACTCGAGGATTGTTCTTTTGGATTTTACTTTGAATTTGCTACTCCAACTTGAATTCTTTGAACTTGAAACTTGGGCCAATGAAGTATAGCTTTCTTTCAACTTTTTGAGAGCTTTTGAGGCCTTCTTCTATTCTTCCAACTTGTTATGCTCCTTGCAAAACAAATATCATTCTTCTTGCAACACAAACATTAGTAATTATACTTCAAGGTTTTGTAATTATCAAAATCAATCTTTGGGTCAGCAATCTTCCCCTTTTTGATGATGACAAAACTTGGAGTATATACAATATAAAATAGATTGTGTTCTAGAACTAATGCATAGCTAAGTTGCATGAAGTAGAAAACATGCATATTTAAAACATACTTAATGATAATGCTTGAGATTTAATCAGCTTAACCCAATCAATACATTTCAATCTAAGCTGATTTATATTTTATTCATAATACATAAAGCATTATGAGCATGTACTCTTACTCAGATATTTCTCCCCCTTTTTGACAACATCAAAAAGGTTGCAAAATAATAAAACATTAAGTACAACATAATAAATTAAACTTAGATATTTCTCTTCCTTATTTTACCCTGATTTTCAGTCAATGCATGTCGAATTATTGCAAGAATATGAATCATATAACTCAAAGCAATAATAAGCATAGATCGGAGCTAATTAAGATGATTTCAAAGCAAATTATAATGAGAGGATGAAGATGTTTGCCCTACATATTTTGATGGTAACCTGATTTCTCTTTTGTTTTCATGATCATATTGTTATGGTTTTTTTTCTTTTTTCTTTATAACTAAATACAAAATGTGTTGCTTCAATAGGTTGTCTGAAATGTCCTAATATGAGTTCTAACGGGAAAGCCCTGCATGTTATTCAATTTATGGATCTTTGATGAGGAATTGTAGCTTTTTTTGTCATCTTTCCTTTGTAGATTCTTTAATTTATTTACTTTCCTTCTCATTTTACAGAGTATACTCCTGAAAATCCAAAAATTGTGACAAATTGCTCTCATCATTTTCATCTGAGCTGTATATATGAATGGATGGAAAGAAGTGATGGTTGTCCAATTTGTGGCAAGGTATCTAATGATGTTTTTTTTTCCTCTATATATATTCTTACTTAATATATTTGTTCATATTTGTTCATTTGATTGACAGTTTTAGGCCAGTAATACTGGATATAATATGTTTACTTGTTTCTCATTTATTTTCTAGAATTCTCAGAAATTGCATGCAAAGTGTTCAAAGTTTGTTAAATTAAGGGCCGTAAAGTTCTTTCCTCTGATTGATTCTTGTATCATTTTCCTTCTTTTTTAACTATATCTGTTCATATGTTTACCTATTGCTTCCGTCTATTGCTAAATTATGGAATAGATAGAACACATTCAGGATCAGTAGAGGTTCAATATCTTCTTAGTGCTCTTTTAATTTATCAGTACTTTGATGATGTCTCAGGTGATGGAATTCTGCGAGAGTCCATGAGATAAATTTATTTATTCTCTACATTTTGGTAGAGAAATACCAGAGCATGTAGTGTTGGAGGGAGTGTTTGTAAATAAAAGTTCTGCAGCCCCAGCACAGAGCTATCTATCAAGGGAGCAGAGTTCTCAAATATACCTTCTCTAGCACATTGATTAACAACTGTTTTTTGATGCTACTGTTTTACCTTGTATTACATACCATAAGCTGAAAGTTTTGATAGCTATAGCACTGTCTCTGATAATAAAAGCATTGTTGCAAAACCTGGTGCCTTTGCTTCTGATTTTCCTTTTCTCCCAATTCTTTATTAAATGAAGATCTTGATAAAAGAAATCAGATATTAGAGAAGTTTGATTAAGCAACAACTAGATAATGTTTAGCGCAATTTGTAACTGTCTGTTTTTTGGCATATTCCTATTCTGTTTCTTATTTCATTTTCACTGCTTGCAAAATCATGATTCTTGCACGACAGGTTTTGGAACATAAATTCCACTTGGAAATTACTTACTTGTCCCTGTAGAGCTGGATGGATGGTCAGCAGATAGTCTAATTGGATTTCCTAGCCAGTTATTCCATATGCAAAGCAGGGATCCTTCTTCATGAATAAAAATTGAACCTTCGGAAGAAACCTAAGAATCTTTGAATTGATCTACTGTTCAAACAATGAATTGAAACCTACAGATCAAGAACTAAAACAATCAAAACATAGAGGGGGAAAGAATTGAGAAAGAAAGATGGAGGGATAATAGAAGCATACACCAATGGGCTCCGTTACACAATCTCTCTGAATCGAGAGGCGGAGAGGCGAGACTTGCTTCCGAATCGGAGCCCCAATGCGGAAGTTGAGTGAGAGTTTCGGCTCGGATCAGAGGGCGGAAGAGGAGCGGGAAGAAGCGGCGGCGAGGTTAGCGTTTGAGAGCTTAGAGATTGAAGCCATGGGGGAGAGAGAGAGAGAGAGAGGGAGGATTTATGGATTATGATTAGATAATTTGAAGTAAAGGCTAATTAAAAATGAAGGGAAGAAGAGTCGCCTTACAGGGATGAAAGTGGTCTAATGTCTGGATCCATTGAATCGGGTATAAATTTTAGCATCCAATAATATGTTTATTCATATCCATATCTATATTCAATAAAATAAATTTAAATAAATAAACTATCCGATATACATTCAAATATTTATTTTTATTTATAATTTTATTTAATATATAGAAATCATAATTTTTGTAAAAAATAAATGAACGCGTTCAAGTTATATTAAATTAATTTATCTTTCACTTAGTATTTTTTATTTTATAGTTATAAAGTTTAATTATTTTATGGGTTTTTGCATTAATATCCTCCTAAATATCGGATTTTGTATGAATACCCTTTCCAAATTGATATTTACATGTATACCCTCGTAAAACATTTGTTTTGCTATTCTAACATTTTTTATTTTTATTTTTGCATATGTATCCATGCTATCTAACGACGTTTAAAAATTAACGGTTTCAAATTAAAATGACTAAAATATCCTTAATGGGTAGACATGCAACTAGATCACGATCTCGATAGCAGAAGAAGAAAACAAAAAATAGCATAATTTTAAATTTTTTTTATTTTATTTTAATTAATATAAATATGATTTTCTTAACACCGTTAGAACAACCGTTATATTACAAACATTTGTACAAAAACAGAGTTTTATGAGGGTATATATGTAAATATCAATTTTGGAAGGATATTCATGCAAAATTCGATATTTAGAAGGGTATCTATGCATATAACTAACATTCATATTCGTATTTGTATTCATCAAATAAATAAATATAGCTATAAATATACTAATATTTGATCTAATTTTATTCCTAATTAGTTAAGGCTTGACGTCGAAGTGAAGGGAGTCGTTGGAGAAGAACATGGGTAATATCAAAATAGGAATAATTTGATAGGTGGGTGGTGGTCTAAAAAGTAGTTTTTTTTAAATTAAAATGATAAAATTACCCATAACTCTTTATTGAGTTACTATGTTATCTTTAATTTATGTGGAATATGTTCTAGTGGTGACCAAGTATAACTTTATCTAAACAGCTATTTTTGACGAAGTTATACCTAAGTTTTCTACTATTAGGATCTATGAAGGTTGCATAAATACTATATTTGGTCTATTTAAGTTATTGTCAAAAAAACTTCCAACTGATAATTGAATTATTGAAAATGAAATATACGTTATTTTTTTTAAAAGATGTTAATTGTACGAGGGAAACAACCAAAATATAACTCAGTAGTTCTGCTTTTTTCTCCATTGAAATATATATATATATATATATATATATATATATATATATATATATATATAAAAAGAAGAGGTGTGTTTGTCTCTATTTAAGTATTGATTTTTTTCAATAAATTAATACTAAAAAATTAATTTTTTATGTTAGAATAGCATTAATAAGATCTATAATTTTTAAATGATTTAATTGATATTCCAAGAAGTTAGAGAAAAAAAGAAAGAAAAATGGATTTCGATACTTGAAAACTATTTTTTTTCTTTTTCTAATTTAATATTTAAAATTTCTAAATTTTTATTTAAATTATATAAAAATTATGGAATAAGTAAACTAGCAGTAGCTATCACCAGGAAATCAGTTTCAAATTTAAGCATCCTGGGTGGCTAGGGATCACAATCATTAGTAATATGGATAGTGCAAATTGCAAAGCCTGTAAATTAGTGATCGGATTGAGACGGTCTTTTGAGCCATATAGCAGCGGAATTAAAAGTTGGTGAAGGCACAACACCACCGTCCCTTAAAGCGGAGCTCCGGAATGTCGTTTTCCAAAGAAAATCCCAGCTACGTCAGATGAGGCTAGCCCCCACGGTCTCCTTATAAGACGTCACAGCACCGAGTGAGATGGCTCTTCATCTCGGGAAGAGATCACCTCCCCGGTGGTTTTTGACTTCATGCTATATGATCTGGCAGTGCATATATTTAGGCACTGGATCATGCAAATAGAGTTGATTCTCCACCTACTTGAACTTGAAGTATAGCTAACAAATACCTAGCCTAGATTTATCTTATCTTCAAATGGTCTCTTATATATTTAGGCACTGGATCGGCTTATGATGGATGAAGTGATTAAAGCGATCTCTTTTCTTCAAAAACAAGATTTATTTGTGCTCCCAAATGGTCTGCACATCTTCATTTCATAAGTAGATCTAGAGGTGCAAATGGGTCGGGTCGGATCCTAAGCGACCTCGACCCGACTCGGTTTTTATTCAGATCCTAATTTTGGATCCATATCTGACCCGGTTGAAGAACGGGTCGGATCTAGTCCGGTTCGGGTCGGGTCGGATCTAGTGTGGTTCGGGTTGGGTCTGGAAAATAGACCCAAAAAAAATCTCTTGGGCCCAGAAGAGAGAGAGAGAGAGAGAGAGAGAGAGAGAGAGAGAGAGAGAGAGAGGACTGCTGGTTTGAGTTGGAAATTAAGGTGGCTTGTCTAAGGACCAGAAATGATGCCAAAGTAGGTGGCTTTAGCAGCACTGAGTTGGTGGTAATGGAAACAGAAAAAGAGAAACAAAATTAGGATAAAGGGAAGGTGGTACTATTGGTCGTTTTTAAGTGAATTTATGGCGGGTTTTCAAGGCAGATAGGAGCTCCACGCAGCTGTGCTCTGCTTCAGAATCTCTTGGGCCCAGAAGAGAGAGAGAGAGAGAGGACTGCTGGTTTGAGTTGGAAAGAAGGTGGCTTGTCTAAGGACCAGAAATGATGCTAAGTAGGTGGCTCATTTTTTTTGGGCAAAAAGTAGGTGGCTTTAACAGCACTGAGTTGGTGGTGATGGAAACAGAAATTCGATCCATTAGAAATAATATGCTCTTTTCAAAATTAAACAGCATATAACGAACAACTCAGCATTCAAACTACGAGGAAAAAGATGCAGCGAGCAGTATATGCTAGCACGAAGAATCAAATGTAAAGATAAATTCCCAAACAATGTTCACCATTGTCGCTGAATGTAAGAGTTTAAATATCGTTGCAAGCCTCGACTGATGCAATATTAAATATAAAGAAAAAAAATCTAACTATCAGGTACTAGCTATAAAAATTTGTTTAAAAGGTACGTATCGCCTATAAGCATTTTAGACACATGATGGGAGGAACTTGATTTCTCATTTGTGGGTTAAAATCCCAAGAAATTAGTTTAACGAAACCGCAACGAGAATCCATAGGGGAACAAGACGTCCTGAAATTTATCTATTTTTTACAGAATCGCTCCACTAGAGAATCTTAGTAGAACTGGATCGGATCGACTTGCTGGAGCTTCATTCTCCAAAGTACAATTTTGTAAAAGCTCTGCTACTCAACGGCTAAGGTTTTGACGGCGTTACCTGGCGCCAAAAGGCAAGGACGTTGGATATGATGTCGCACCCAGGGGGCCCGTAGTCGTAGAGGCCGGCGACGCCGCGGTAGATCTTAAAGGAGGGGATGTAGAAGCGACCCTTCTCGAGCGTGTTCACGACGGCCTGCTTGAACGCCTCCTTGTTGCTGCCGTCGCCCTTGCTGCGGACGGCGGTCTGGAGTCGCTTCGCGGCGGCGTCGATCTCGTCCTTGGAGACGCCGGGGCGGAACTTGAGGGCCCGTACGCCCTTGGACTGGGCGTCGACGGCGGTCTGCTTCTCGGCAAGGGCCCGCCGGAGGTAATCCTCGAAAGAGGCCATGGGCGAGGGGCTCGGCGCGGCGGAGAGGAGGCGGCGGCGGAGGATGAGGGGGAGGAGGGTTTTGGATGGGATTAGGGATCTGGAAAAGGTGGGGAACGATAGGGTTTTTTATGGTTTTTGAGTGGACCATAAAGGGTAGAGGAGAGACTTGCGTGGAAAAAGCCTTCGGTTGCAAGCCAAGATGACTCAGTTTGCTTGTTGTTTGTTTTCATTATCAAAAAAAACATAGGTTGAGCTGCAAGGAAGTGAGATTGATCAATGAGAATTAATTTATTATAATAATACTAATGATGTATAATTACTTTATATTATATTTTATAATTTGTATTCATGATAATATAATGTTACTTTTAAAATAATTTTGTAATATAAAATAATATTTTTTTTTTTTTGTGGGTTGGTTGCTTAAACTGCTCTCACATAAGCACAGCCAGCTACATTACATCACTCTCAAGAAGACTATATAAAGCAAAGGAACTTAAGATTGCTGGGTCCAAAGAAACTCTCTAGAATGCCTAGCAGTGAAAGAGGCAACCCAATGAGCAGCGAAAGAGGCGACACAATCAGCAGCTTGGTTTGCCTCCCGGAGGACGTGCCTGACCTGAATAGCCCAGCACTCTCATAGCATCCGCCGCATGTCGCACAGAAACGGGTGTTCCACCTCCTCCCGTCTCTCCGCATGAAGGTGATCAATCAAGACGGCAGATCCCCCTCCAGAATAATCCCGTCGAATTCTAATACATGTATCGCATGAGATAGTCCCTCTCATGCAGCTCTAAGCTCTACCCCAAATGCCGAGGCCTCAAAGGAACGACATCCCCCCACAGCAACCAGTCTGGCGCTACGATCTCTGATCACAAATGGCACACCTGCCCAATCTCCACTGGCGGGCATGCTCCTATCGAAATTACCTTAAGATAGCCGGGGAGTGGAGGCTCCCAAGAGAGAATAATAAACTTGGGCGCTATGGAAGCGGAGGGGGGATCCCAGATGTCCCAAGCCATCACCGGTGAATTCTGCTCGAATGACTCACAGACCTCCATAGCCTGATGGAGAGCCCGTTCAACAGCAGACCTCAAAGGGCCCCTTCTGTTCTCAAAGACTCTGATAGTCATATCATTATTTTCACTATCAACACAATTATACCATATTATAAGGTATATAATGTCTTAAACATATATTCAATGTCAAAGTGTTTGTAAATTGTGCATTGGGAAGAATGCAGTATTTTTTGGGAAACGCGACACCCTTCGATGTTGAACCATCGGAGCACAACTTTACAAGTGACCACCATAAGCTTGAAGACGAGTTTAGGCTCAAAAAGGCTCCACCCACCACCAGTAACGCTCAACAAGTCAGCCAATAACATTGGTGGAGTGATCATTGGCTCTGGCGCGGCGTTGACGTTTCTGAAGAGGGAGGCATTAAGTATGTTGGTTCCAGATCTTAAAAAGGTGATAGATTTAGACCGCACGGCAAGCGACAAAGCTCTAAATTGCAACGATGTGTTGTGCTTCCTTGGGAGCAGGGAGAACTTGGTGGAAGAAATATTTACGGCTCCAAAGCTATAACACTCCAAACTAACCTGCATGATAAAAGATGCAAGAAAATTTTATTTGCCCGCTTTTGCCATCTGTTCCAAACTTTAATATCACAACCTCTCCCAATCCCTCCAGCATGGAGATTGGCCACTAGAGGCTGCTGTGGTGGTCGCACCCATTGAGAAGGTTTCCTCCATCTCCTGGTGTGTGTGTAAGCTGCACCTTAGACTAGACAATCTGCAGTCCTTCATTCGCCTCAACAAGACGGTCGGCTCTTGTAGCCAACAAAATTAGCGTCGATGAGACATCATTGATATTTCTACGAATGTCATTGTCGGTGATGGGAGCCAACATGGATCGTCCTACTCCAGCGTGGAACCATCCGATTTCTGCCGAGCGGGCCAGACCTCAGAGCCAAGCAGGCCAGGCCTCGGCCCCGCCAAGAGTCAGGCCGACTTCGGACTCCGCCAAAAGCTGACCTGACTTCGGCCAGAGGCTGGGTTGACCACAACGCCCGCCGAGCCGACCTCGCCGAGCACATACCGCCGCCATAGCCCTGCTCCGAGTTCGAGGCGCCCTGCAGTGTCGACCAAGAGCCGAAGAGGCCTCGTCGACCACAGGCAGTTCCCTGTCCAAGTTCGGAATTCCAGGTAGGTTGAGTTCCACAGCAACCAAAGAGGCGTAACCATCTCTTTCTTTCCCTAGCTACTCTTTTTTTAAAAAAGAATAGCCTTTCATTATCTTTATTTTCTAAAGGAAAAAAAAATTCTCGAAAGAAGTGATCCTAAGAAGTAGGTGGAGAAAACCCCAACGAGCTCTGTATTCATAGAGATAGATTTTAAGGATCCAAACCGGAAAACAACACTTTCAGGAGGACTAGGATAGGCATTTCAATTTGCCACATCTATCAGGTATTCTTTTTCTTTTTTAATTGAAAGGGAGGTAGAAGCCACCCGCATTTTATTAATTGTCAATAAATACAAAAGCCTGGTGCTACCAAGAGGAGGCAGCAATCAAAAGTGGCTCTGTTGTGTTGCAAACACAGGAGATGCTGACAAAAATTCAGAGTTCGAAGCAAGATGCTTCAGCACTCTGACATCAAGCTCCTCTTCACTTAGTAAGGCTACAGAGGAGAAAAGAGTATGACAAAATAAAGTAGATACTCCAGCTTCTCAGAGTTAGATGGAATTTGGCAAGTTTAATTCTGAAATCATCCAGCAACATTCGTTTTTGTTTGAATTGAGTAATTGTAGGTTGTCTTCCTCCTTCACACCAAAAGACTTCTCAAACACCATTCTATTTTAACTTTTGAGTAATTGAATTTTCTTTGTATTAATTATTGAGCAACTCTATAATAGATATTCTTGATATGAACCTAAGGCCCTGTTTGGGGGAGTTCTAGAGGGCCAAAAAGCACTTTCTGGCCCTCCAAAAGTACTTTTAGATAAAAAATGGTATTTGATAAAATTTCTGAAAAGCTATTTCAGTTTTTGCGGGAAGCTGAAAACAGCTTTTGGGGGGGAGCTCCAATTTGGAGCTTTTCGAAAATGATGATTTCAGCTTGTCAGAAAGCTGTATTTTTGACAAAAATGCCCATACGAAAATATAATAATTACATAGTTTGTCCCTTTATAAACCTAAAAATCTGCTGGAGCCAAGAACCCTAGCCGTCAGACTCCCTTCCGCAAGAAAAATTGTTAGAGAGATAAATGGCCATTCGGAGGATGAAAAATTAATTTACACTAATAATTAAAATATTTTATACCTTTATTATTGTATTATACTATAAATGTTATATTATATTACATTACATCATAATACATTAATATGTTATTTTAAATAATTTAATATTATGTTATATTATGGGAAATTAATTTATACTAATAATTTTAATATTTTATACCTTTATTATTGTATTATACTATAAATATAATATATATTACATTATATCATAATACATTAATATGTTATGTTAAATAATTTAATATTATGTTATATTATCAAAAATTAATTTGCTCTAATAATTATATTACTATTGTGCTATATTATAATAATATTATTTTATATTACAATAATATTATACTATATCTTATATTTATGTATTAATATATGTTATGTTTTATTGTGTTCTGTTGTATAATACTATGCAGTCCTTTATAGTAATTTTGTTATACAAAAGTATTTTCTCAGTTTGTTTACCAAACATATGTTAAAGTGCCACAGCACTTACAAATGTAGTTATCAAACAGCAAACAGCTTTTTATAACAGTTCTACTTCGGACAGCTCTACTTCCGAGTGAGATGGCTCTTCATCTCGGGAAGAGATCACCTCCCCGGTGGCTTTTGACTTCATGCTATATGATCTGGCAGTGATGTTGCATATATTTAGGCACTGGATCATGCAAATAGAGTTGATTCTCCACCTACTTGAACTTGAAGTATAGCTAACAAATACCTAGCCTAGATTTATCTTATCTTCAAATGGTCTCTTATATATTTAGGCACTGGATCGGTTTATGATGGATGAAGTGATTAAAGTGATCTCTTTTCTTCAAAAACAAGATTTATTTGTGCTCTCAAATGGTCTGCACATCTTCATTTCATAAGTAGATCTAGAGGTGCAAATGGGTCGGGTCGGATCCTTAGCGACCTCGACCCGACTCGGTTTTTATTCAGATCCTAATTTTGGATCCATATCTGACCCGGTTGAAGAACGGGTCGGATCATGTCCATGCCTGCAATTTTTGACCCAACGGGTCATTTGGGTCGGGTCAGATCCAGTCCGGTTCGGATCGGGTCGAGTCTAGTCTGGTTCGGATCGGGTCTAGAAAATAGACCCAAAAAAATAATCTCTTGGGCCCAGAAAGAAGAGAGAGAGAGAGAGAGAGGACTGCTGGTTTGAGTTGGAAATTAAGGTGGCTTGTCTAAGGACCAAAAATGATCCTGAGCGACTTGGTTAGGTTGCCTTGCGGAGGGCAAACCGGGTAACCGAGTTACAGACACCGGCCGAAGCGGTGGCAGGAATTTCCTAGCTAGAAAGCACTAACGTACCACCGGCCCTGCCCAATTTGATTCTGTTTCGACGGATTCCATTTGCACTTACTTGAGATAGTGGCGATGATTGATTACTCGACCGGTCCGGCCGGACCCAACACCAAACTCGGACGGGCACAGAGACGATCAAAGAGTCTGGAACCAACACCACAAGGTTCTGATTCTATCCTCTTCCTGTTCCTGACCAGCCAGCCGTAGGTCGAGCCAAATCAATTAGATGAGCAAACAGCAATGAAAGAGTTATATTTATCTAACTTGGGATGCTCAGGCCATAGAATAGATAAATCAATTAGATGAGACCTAGTATGCAATCAAGCATTAAAGAAATGTATCCACTTTCTCTTAGCAAAAAGAAAAGAAATACATCCACCAAGAATCATTGTTTACGCATGTATACTAAAACACCAACTTTTAACAAATATAAAATTGCTAACAAGATAATGCAGCTCAGATCTTCATCACACATGGTAGTTTTGCATGATGTGATCTTCTATGCCTAAAGGCACAATTTTATACCCATAGTAAAGGAAGAAAATGGAAGCAAACAAACCTCATTTCTAAATGCCTGACCAATCTGAGCTGCTGGAAATGGAAGCTTGTTGCCATTGTAATAGTACAGGTCCCTAAAATTCACAAAGATACCCTGTGCTGTTTCTGGCCTTGTATACCTACAATCCACAGATGATTGAACAGCAACTGAATACCAGACACCAATCGCTGCTAATTAGGTACATATCATGTGCAAATTAACTCACCCAGGAATCATGCCAGATGGGCCAATCGAAGTCTAAAACATGAGATTGAAGGGGTATGGATCAGAGATGTGGTTCCCGGTATCAGGTGATCTGATATCATACTCCTTCAGCTTCGCCTCTAGCTCTTCAGCAGAAACATCGTCCAACGCTGAGATGACATGCTTGAACTCTGCAGCCTTATCAGGTGGCAATGTTAGGTCCCTCTTGAGCTTCCCCTTGCAATGGTCCGTGATCAGCCGCGGTAGCACATCCCAGTCTTCTCATCCTTCACCATCAGGTCAGTGAATTTATCCACATGACTGGATGCCTTCAACACTATCTCTGGCGTGACACAGGGACAATCCATCTCCAACATGTTCTCCGCTAAAACAAAGTGCTAAAGAAAACAGATCGAACATATTATTGTAGCATTCTGTGTACTAGCAGATATGTTTTGCCTTCAAATTAAAACAGTGTTAAAACATATAATTACGCATTCGATCCATGAGAAATAATATGCTCTTTTCAAAATTATGCGGGGAGTCACCACGATCGAGAACGTGAACCCCATGTTATGACCCTAAGACAATACCTACAACCGGCTAGGACTAGTCAGCCTTCATGCATAATTTTTTCTGATAATGTAGGACATTTTGACATCAAACTAGGGGTAATCCAATTGCTGCCCAAGTTTCACGGGTTAGAGTCCGAGAGTCCGTATCTTCATTTAAAGGATTTTGAAGAATTGAGCACTACTTTTAGAGTGTCGAACGTCACCGAGGATGTCCTCCGTTGTTCCCTTTCTCTCTAAAGGATAAGGCCAAAACATGGCTAAACTCCTTGTGACCTAGATCAATAAGAACTTGACAAGATATGCAGAGAGAATTTTTGAAGAAGTTCTTTCCCACACAAAGGACCAACTTTTTGAAAAGACATATCAGCAATTTTCAACAAAAGGACAATGAAGCATTTTATGAATGTTGGGAAAGATTTAAAGACCTTCTTCTCTCATGCCCTCATCACGGGTTCGAAACTTGGAGAACTATTAGCTTCTTTTATGAAGGTTTATCTCCACAGTTGAAACAGTTTGTAGAGACCATGTGCAATGGTAGATTTTTAGAAAAGCAACCTGATGAAGCATGGGAGTATTTGGATTCCCTTGCTGAGACTGCCCAACTTTGGGATAATGGGGATAGAAATAATGTCTTTGCCTAAGCCTACTAGCTCTGTACAGGGAGGCCTTTACAACCTCAGAACTGAGGATGATCTTCATGCTAAAATGGCAGCCCTCACTAGAAAAGTGGAAGAAATTGAGCTTAGGAAGGTTGAGCTTGTCAAGACTATAGATCTTAGAAACGAGTGTTGTGGTATCTGCGATATATCTGGTCATACCACTACAGATTGCCCCACCATACCGGCATTCAAGGAAGTCTTGCACGATCAAGCAAATGCTATGAACTCCTACCAAAAGTCTTATAACGATCCGTACTCGAATACCTATAATCCTGATTGGAAGAATCATCCAAATTTTAGGTGGAGAAACGATCATCCTCAACAGTCACACCATTCAGCTCCTCCACCTGCACATCCTATTTTTGCATCACCACCCTCTCAGAAGCCGAATATCGAGGATACCTTGCAATCTATGCAATCTTTTCTACAAGGTCAAGCTAATATCAATGCTCAAAATACTCGAAATTTTGAAGATATAAGGAACCAATTGTCAATGTTGACTACTGTCCTAAGTACTCAGGAGAAGGGTAAGCTTTCAGCTCAATCCCAACCTAACCCACAAGTGCACGGTAGTAATAATACAGCTCCTAGTTCGCATACAGAACATGCAAAGAGCATCATAACTTTGCGTAATAGGAAAGTCATTGATCAGACCGTCCCATTGAGACCGCAGGTCACTTCTAATTTTGATGCTCCCAAAGCCGATAAAAGGGACAAAGAAGAAGTTGAGGTCCCAACTTCTATCGAAAAAGTTGAATATTCTTTTCCTCCACATTTTCCACAACGGTTAAAGCCGTTGCAAAAGCTCGAACCTAATTCTGAAATTCTTGAGCTTTTTAAGCAAGTAAAGATCAACATAGCTCTTCTTGATGCAATCAAACAAGTACCCTCATATGCCAAATTTTCGAAGGACTTGTGTACTGTCAAGCACCGATTAAATGTTATGAAGAAGGCATTTTTAACTGAAAACGTAAGTGCTATTTTGCAGCACAACATTCTTCCTAAATATAAAGATCTAGGTTGCCCAACCATCTCATGCATCATAGGCGACTTTAGGATAGAGCGAGCATTGTTAGATTTAGGGGCGAGTGTGAATTTGTTGCCATATTCTGTATATGAGCAACTTGGTTTAGGTGAGTTGAAGCCAACCTCCATCACTTTGCAATTAGCTGACAGGTCAGTTAAAATTTTGAGGGGGGTTATCGAGGATGTATTAGTCCAAGTAGACAAGTTCTACTTTTCTGTCGATTTTATCGTATTGGACACACATCCAGCTTCAA
Organism: Phoenix dactylifera; assembly: GCF_009389715.1. NCBI lineage: Eukaryota > Viridiplantae > Streptophyta > Magnoliopsida > Arecales > Arecaceae > Phoenix > Phoenix dactylifera. Next base: position 49,865 of record NW_024068288.1, read on the forward strand.
ATTCACAGTCTTAGATTTTGGTCATTTTAGGACGTCCATTCCTTGCAACTTCTAATGTATTAATTAATTGTAGGAATGGCGTCATGAAGCTTTCTTTTTTTTTGTTGCTGAAAACGAGTATTTCATACAATACGTGTACGAATACATCCAAGAAAGTCAAAATACAACAACTCACGGAGAGCATGTGGTGGCTCCCCCTCCCCTGCCCAAAGAGTGTACCCTGAGTGGTGGGCCGCATGGGCCGCCACCCAGTCGGCCGTCCCATTAGCTTCCCTAAATACATGCTTAGCCAGAAAGGCCCTCCCATCTCCCATCATCATTCCTATGTCACGGATCAAGGGATGGTCTGTACCATCAGCCGTCGCCTCCCTCTGGATCCATCCAATGACCGTGGCCGAGTCGCCCTCCAAGATGATCGAACTAGCCTGCAGAACCATCCTCGCATGGCGTATGCCCACCCAAGCAGCTCGAAGCTCTGCCTTCGGAATCGATATGTCAAACAGAAGGCAGCCGCCTGCTGCCACTACCCTGGAGTGCGGGCCCCGAATGATAAAGCCTGCACCGCCCTGCGTGCCACCGTCCAGCACCGACCCATCAAAATTAACCTTGAGAAAACTCGGGGGTGGGGGCTCCCAGGTGAAAAACACCATCTGGTGAACTGCCGAAGCAGAAGGAGGGCCCCAGGTGTCCCGAGCTATCAAAGGCCTATCTGAAGAGTGGGTGGGCATGATCTCTGACGCCTATACACGAGTAAGCTCCGCAGCAAATCTCGGTGACACCCTGCGCTCACTGAGAGTACGAGCGTTCCTTGCCATCCAAATCTGATGCGATGTGCAAGTCGCTCTAATGGCCTCCTGACACGTCCTCGTGCTGGCTAGCCACTGCCGTATCGTATGAAGAAACTGTAGCCTCTCACTCCGGGCCTCCTACGGGATCCCGGCACACTGCCATGTCAGCCTCGCCCATATACACTGGAAGAGCACATGGTCCACTGACTCCACGACTCCACATATCCCACACTCTGCGGGGATCCCCCATCCATGCCTGCTCAGTGCTGCTCTCGTCGGAAGGCGGTCCCAGAATACCTTCCATAAGAAGAGGGTTGCCCGCGGGTGGAGACCGTACCTCCAGATCCATGAAGCTTTCTTTTGGTAACATGATCTTAGAACTAAATATTTTTAATGTGTGCAAACAACCCAATGATCCCGAAGAGGGTAAAGAGGTTGATTGGGTTGAAACCATCGCAGAAGAATATTTGTTAGCTGAAGCAATTAACGACCCATCCGATGATAGCTTAATTGATTGGTGTCCTAATGGCACTGATGATGATGATTTGTCAGTCACACCTATTGTGGATAGTCTGGATATCAAGATGGTCAATGGGTGGAGACTAAAAGTAGGGGAATTTGAGAGGTTGTCATCTCGAGAGGCGAAAATAATACCATCCCATGAGCAAACACCCAAGCTCGAATTGAAACCCTTACCAAGGGAACTCAAGTATGCCTTTCTTGGACTTGATAACACTTTTTCCGTAATTATCTCGACTGAGCTCGAAAATGATTAAGAAGGAAAATTACTTATGGTCCTAAAGAGTCATAAAGAAGCGCTTGGATGGTCTATTGCAGACTTAAAAGGGATTAACCCTTTGATTTGCATGCATCGGATATATTTGGAGGATAATGCAAAAACCACAAGGCGAATGCAGCGTAGGCTGAATCCGACAATGAGAGACGTGGTTAAAACAGAAGTCCTTAAGTTGCTTGATGTGGGTATTATTTATCCGATTTCCGATAGCAAGTAGGTGAGTCCTACTCAAGTCGTGCCCAAGAAAGCGGGTCTAACGGTAGTCGAAAATGAGTAGGGTGAGTTAGTCCCGACTCGCGTTCCGACAAGTTGGCGTATGTGTGTTGACTACCAAAAATTGAATTTAGTTACTAGAAAAGATCACTTTTCCTTACCTTTTCTAGACCAAGTTTTGGAAAGAGTTGCAGGACACAAATTCTATTATTTTCTTGATGGCTATTCCGGATACTACCAAATCGAAATTTCACCTGAGGATCAACAAAAAACTACTTTCACTTGTCCTTTTGGTACATTCGCTTTCCGACGAATGTCATTCGGGTTGTGTAATGCACCTGCAACATTCCAAAGATGCATGCTCAGCATTTTTGAAGATATGAACGAGAAGATTTTGGAAGTGTTTATGGATGATTTCTCTGTTTTTGGCGATTCTTTTGATGATTGCCTGTCACATCTACAAGCAGTCTTAGCTCGATGTATGAAAAAGAATTTGATACTGAATTGGGAGAAATGCCACTTCATGGTGCCAAAGGGATTGTTTCATCGAAGGGCATGGAAGTTGATAGAGCTAAGATTGATTTAATCGCTAAGCTACCTGCACCCAAGACGGTTAGAGATGTTAGAACATTTTTGGGTCATGCCGGATTTTATAGGAGGTTCATCAAGGACTTTAGTGTCATAGCTCAATCACTATGTAACCTCCTATCCCATGATACACCGTTCAATTGGACTGAAACATGTCAAGAGGCATTCAAAAAGTTGAAGTCTATGCTTAGCACTACATCCATCGTGCGACCACCTAATTGGTCATTACCTTTTGAAATCATATGCGATGCTAATGACTATGCAATAGGAGCTGTCCTAGGACAACGCAAGGATAATAAACCATATGTCATTTACTATGCAAGCAAAACCTTAAATGATGTCCAAATGAATTACACTACCACCGAGAAGGAATTGCTTGCAGTAGTATTTGTATTAGACAAATTTTGCTCTTATATCCTTGGTGCTCCTATTGTTATCTTCACGGACCATCCGGCGCTAAAATATTTGCTGGATAAGAAAGAGGCCAAACCACGCTTAATACGATGGATACTTCTACTCCAAGAATTTAACATCACAATCAAAGATAAAAAGGGAGTAGAGAATGTGGTTGCTGACTATTTATCACGACTAGTTTTTAATGATTCGGTGCCACAGTTTTCCATCAAGGACTCATTCCTCGAAGAGCAGTTGTTTGCACTTTCAACTATGCCATGGTATGCTGACATTGTAAACTTTCTTGTCACGAACAGGACGTCGGAGCATTGAGGATCGAACGATAAGAATAATTTCTTGCGTGAAGTAAGGAGTTATTATTACGATGCCCCCTATTTGTTCAAGTGTTGCAATGATCAAATCTTTAGAAGATGCATACCGGATCATGAGATGCAAAGTGTACTCTCTTTTTGTCATGCCAGTGCTTGCGGAGGACACTTTGCATCTAAGAAAACGGCAGCTAAGGTGTTGCAATGTGGTTTTTATTGGCCTACACTATTTAAAGATGCCCACGAGTTCTGTAGGATATGTGACCCATGTCAACATGTTGGGAGTCTAACTCGTAGGCATATGATGCCTCTTCAGCCTATTACTGCTATTGAAATTTTTGACATGTAGGGAATCGATTTCATGGGCCCATTCCCACCGTCGTTTGGATATGAGTACATTTTAGTCGGTGTTGAGTACGTGTCTAAATGGGTAGAAGCTCTCACCTGTAGAACCAATGATCACAAACCTATTTTGAAATTTCTGAAAGAAAATATTTTTTCACGATTTGGGATACATAAGGTCATAATTAGTGATGGTGGAAAGTACTTTTGTAATAAGCCTTTCGAGACCTTATTGAAAAAGTATGGTGTCACCCATAGAGTTGCTACCCCATATCATCCACAGACTAGTGGCCAAGTAGAATTAGCCATTCGAGAGATTAAACGAATTTTAGAAAAAACGGTGAACCCATCGTGAAAAGATTGGTCCTTGAAACTATCAGATGCATTGTGGGCTTATCGTACTGCATATAAAACTATTCTTGGTATGTCCCCGTATCGGCTAGTCTATGGAAAAGCATGTCATCTACCTATTGAAATAGAGCATAAATCGTATTGGGCAATTAGAAAATTGAATTTTGATTTACAAGATGCCGGTCTAGCTAGAAAATTGCAATTGAACGAGCTTAACGAGATTCGCAGAGATGCTTATGATAATGCTAAAATTTGCAAAGAACGAATGAAGATCTTACATGATAAATCAATTTTGAAAAAAACTTTTGAACCTCTGCAAAAAGTTTTTTTATACGATTTCCGCTTACATCTGTTTCCTGGTAAGTTGCGATCAAGATGGACAGGTCCTTACATTATAAAAACTGTTTTTCCACATGGGGCGGTTGAGATTGAGAATCCACGGGATGGTAATACTTTTAAAGTAAATGGACATAGGTTAAAACCTTTTCTTGAGAATTTTGCAGATGAAGAGGACTCCTTTTCCTTGGGGGAGCCTTCTTATGATTGAGCATGAAGGCAAATGTATGTGTATATTAATTAGAATTATTTTTTCTAATTTTCTTCTTATTTTGTAGGTCTTCTTTTCTGGATATCAACAGCTCAAGGTATTCATCTTCTCTCCAACATTATTTTCTCTGTTGTCTCTCATATATAGTTTTTTTGCATCTTTTACATTGAGGACAATGCAATGTTTAAGTTGGGGGGAGGGAAATATTTTGCTTTTAAAAAATAATAAAAAATAAAAAAAATAAAAAAATTAAAATAATAATAATAATTATTATTATTCTATTACTTTCTTTTCAGAGCAAATGCATATGTATTTTCATATTGAGTTTGTGCAACTATTAAGGCAAGGAACACATGCATACGATGACTAATCAGAGATCTATTATTAGATCCCCGCACGTGTACTTAATGACAACAGGAAGGCCTCAGGAGTTCACATTTGTTAACTACATTTTTATTAGCCTTATCCGTAAAAGAAGTACGAGTATCCTTATTCGTACCATAAGGTTCATGATTTGGTTTTCACATAAAGATAGAGGTTGAATACCCTGGCTAGATCACCTAAGTACTTTACGATCCGACCTTGGTTGACCTATAGTCACGATGCAGTCACATATATAATAAAAATATCTATATGGTTCAATCTGCCTTCTCTTCTCTTGCAAAATTATTATTTAAAAAAAAATCCTTATGATGACAAGTCTGGCCTCGTGGCATAGTCTGGTTCGTGTAATTAAGTCCAAGGGGTGTTTCACCTAATGTCTTGAGCCAACTGGATCGGGGGTCATTGGCTGAAAGCTCGCTACATGGACCTTACTAGAGCCTAATGGGGTTGGACAGCTGTAGTCGTCATATGTAATAAAAAAAATGAAATAAAAATAAGCATGAATGAGTTGGTCAGGCTGAACCCAGTGACATGTGGTAATGGCTGGTTTGACTACATTGTATTGGACCTCTGTGTACCTAGGCTGTTTAGTTGGGATTGATAGCTCATTCTTTATATGCGAATCATTCTTGACAAATTTAGACAACATGAGATATTCTGAAAATTTGATGGATCAGGCTCTAATAAACTGTAGTAAACACTTATGAACTTGAGTAGTGCACCTAAAATTCAAGCGGTACCATGTTGTGGTGGAGGTATTAGTGCTAGCTCTAAGAAAGTCATTCTGTTTATGCATACTACACTTTAGTATTCCCCTCGCTTTGATAGTTGCCATGCTTGAGAAATATATATCACGTGTGTATTGACTTAGATTTCTCTATATATCATTTTATGAATGATGTTTGTGGGTAACATCACTATAAACCCTCACGAGATAATACTCATCCACTAGGGTAACCTAGGGGTTTAACAGCTTGTTGCACGTGCTAGGTGCAATCGTGATTCTCTACGAAAGTGGGTACATATCTTAGTTTTTAGTACTCAGCTTCAATAAAAATAATAAAAATAATAATAAAAATAATAATAATAATAATAATAATAATAAAAGAGAGTCTAGGAAAGACCATCTTTTGTACTCTCATTTTATCGTTTGCTCATTAATTGTCAGAGACTAGCAATAAGCTAGTTGGGGGTGTGATGAGAGCACAAAAGTGCGATCTACATACTACTTAAATTAGTATTATTGCCAACATATAACGATAAAATTGCTGATTTAATATTATATTATCGTTTGGAACAAGTTATCGCAAATCAGAGTTTAAATGCGCATTTGGTACAGATTGAGATGATTCTTGACTTCAAGCATGATTACACTGGAGCATAATTGAACCTGGTCAAGCACACTTGCACCCGAGCAACACGTGTCTACACATCACAGTCCCTAGAGTGCATTGGAATTTTGTATTGGAATTCAAAATAAAGAAAGAAATCAGCAGCATTTCCAATTTCCTTCCCATCTCATTCCGTACGCCCATTTGAAGAAGATGGCGATTCAACCGTCTACGTCAAATCCCACGCGTCCGCCCGCATGGTAGAGATCTCGATCCCTCTCAATTGGGCCACATAATCAGCAATGTTCCGAATCCCCTGCTTCCTGCTTCCGGATTCCCTCTACAGTGCCTCTCAGTCTTCCGAATTCGCGATCGTCCCAGCTCCACTGTGTCCCAGATCCCGCCCGTTCCTTTCCCATTTCAAAAATCCTCTGATCCTCAGCATCGGCGAACATTTCTGCGTCCGCATCTAGCGCGTCCAAATCCGCCTCCTCCCGCAATGCATGCCAAGCGTCCGCAATCTCCCGAGCGTCTCACGCGTCCAACTCTCAGCGTGATTCTCCCGTGTTCATGAGCCAGCGTCAGTTCATCCCAGCTTCTGCAATCAGCTCTCATCTGGGCATTTTCCAGATCCTGCGATCAACGCTCTCTTCTTCCGCCTGTTTCATGCGCCTCCCAGCTTCCGCAATCTTCGTTCTTCAGCGTGCGACCCCATATCCCAGCGTCCGCCCGAGCCCGTGAAGCCTCCCAGCATCCCGCATCATCTTCTTTCCCCATTTCAAAGCTTCCGCAGTCAACATCTTTCGTGATCCCAGCATTCGGATTGGCAGCCCATCTCCCACGTGTCCGTCCGAGGTCCCGCATCCGTCTGCTTGCATTCTCATCCTCCCCGCGTCCGTGAGCCAGCATCTGTGGTGATTCTTCCGCATCCAATTCCGGACTCGTATCGGATTCCCAGCATCCCGTGAAGCGTCGCAGCAGCCGCGATCACTGCCCAGCAATCCGCTTCCTCCTCCGTTCCAACGCTCGTGAGCATCTCGGCTGGGAAGGGGGGAAGATTGTTATAAGAGGGGCCCTCATTCGGTAAACCGAGGGGGGAGCCATTTTGAAAGAAAAAAAAAAAAGAGAAGGAAGAAACAGGGGATGCCCTGTTCTTCCGAAAAGAAAAGAAAAAGAGAGGGAGAGGCTAATGTTTTAATGGAGGGCTGATTTCTTAGGTGAAGGATGATGGAGGAACCTTTGATGTATTGCTTTCTTTGAAGTAAATTCTGAACCTTTACTCTTATTTTCAATGTGTTATGGATTCTTGCATAATTATTTTGTAGATAGTTCTTTAATGGTTTATGTTGATTGACATATGGACCGCTTTAGTATTTGATTTGTCGTTGATGTAATAGGCACGATGAATGCTTAGAAATAGAGTTCATATGTCCATAAAATATATCCCATATTTTGATCTATTCTACTTTTACATCTTTAATCAAGAACCGAAGAATTTATTTCTTGAATGCAATATTATCAAGGGGGATTCCAGATCCCTACACCATCTTAATCTATCCAAACTTCGATTCTCTATTTACGGATTTATTTTCTATTTACAAAACATCATCTTAATCCACAAATTTATTGAATTAATTACATCTAAAAAAAAATATGCTAATAATTCAAAGATCGTTCCCTGAGGAATCGACCTCAGACTTCCGAGTTATACTACTTGTGCGATTCTCCTGCACTTGGGAGAGCATTTTTGCGAGAGCACCACTAATGCTAGTAGTTTCCAAGAATTGGTCGGACAAGACCTATATGCTGATTCAAAATCATTTTATCTGCAGAATTTCGAGAGCTGTGGATGTTTACTTTAACACCTCATAGGCTTTATCTGTAATATTGCAGTTTACTCGAGTTTTTACAACGACGGCTTTCACACTATTGTCTTTCTTAAGGTCAATATACAGAATTTTTTTTTTAAGAAACATGATAATGTATACATTGTGCACTGTTACTCCTGTGATGATTCCTCCATGCAGCGAGTAATTAGTCGACAATTCTCACACAAGTTGGCATGAGGTGTCGAGCATTAAGACTCCCCTACGAACCTATGCTCGGGTTTCTCATCACAAGTCCGCTGATCTTTGACAATAGGTAGCCCTTTTCGATGTACCTGACTAAATCCACTTTTTTTTTCTTTTTTTTATGTGAATCAGAAAAAGATGGTTCATCAGGATTCGAGGTTGCTACCATATTCTCAACACAATGTCGAACCTATACCTTAGAAATGCAGGTCAGATATGTTGTAAAATTCAAAGCACTAATTAGCTTACAACTCACTAAAAGGAACTTAATAAAGAGAACTCACTTTGCACTACTTCCAACTAGTCATTGGGCTCTTAGATTTTTTTTATTTTTTTTATTTTAAATGCTTAAAATACCTCCAAATCTAAATCTAACATTGTCCTCAATGTTAAAAAAATTTTAAAGCAGTAATAGGACAGAGGATAAGTTATCTGATATGGGTAGATAAATTGACAATTAGGGCAAAAACCCCCAAACCTATATGTTAGTAATTTATTGAATTTTTTTAATTATTTTTTCTTTTATATTTTATTTTTTTATATGTTTTGGGTTGCCTCCCAAGAGCGCTAAGTTTTATGTCTTTAGCTAGACAAAATGTAGATTCATTTTTATTTTCAACCATTATCTAAGAATGGTTTTGGAAGAGTCCAAGGAAGAACAGTCGGCAGATGACGATCTATACTCATAAGGGGAACAGAATTAGGGAGCGCATGCTCGACCCCTTCCTCGGAATGGGCAAGGTAAGCCTCTAAAGGGTCCTTACTATAAGTTTGTAAGAAAGTCTCCTGAACCAGACTTTCAATCATGTCAACTTCATTGATCTCTTCATCGTCTGGTGGTTGTTTACTTATGTTGAAGACGTTAAGCTCGACTTTCATGTTGCCAAAAGATAACTTCAGCATGCCATTTCGACAATTTATCACAGCATCTGCTGTGGCTAAAAAAGATCTACCTAAAATTATAGGTGTGTGACCGTCTGGATATATTACAGGCTCAGTCTCAAGGATAACGAAGTCCACAGGATAGTAAAACTCATTTACCTTTACTATTACAACCTCTACAATCCCCTTGGGGTACTTCACCGTCCTATCTGCTAAGGAAAGGGTAATATTTGTGGGCTTTAATTCTCCCAAACCTAACTTTTGGTACACATAGTAGGAAAGTAGGTTCACACTGGCTCCTAAATCTAATAGGGCTCTCTGGATGATCGTCTCTCCTATTTTTATTTCAAGGGTGGGGCAACCAGGGTCTTTGAATTTTGGGGCAATCTGTTGTTGAATAAGAGATGAGGCTTGTGCAGCCATAACAGCTTGCCTAGAAATGCTGGTTTTTCTTTTAACCGTGGTGAAGTCTTTCAAGAATTTTGTATAGGAGGAAATTTGTCTTATGTCATCGAGAAAAGGTATATTTATTTGAACAGTTTTAAAGACTTCCATTATTTCATCAAAGTTAGATTGTTTCTTGGAGTCCTGAAGTCTACTAGAAAAGGGAACCTTACTTTGTATGTTTCTATGGGTTCTTTCTTTTTTGTCCTGTTCTTGACCACTCTTTTGAATAGGGTTTTTATTTGATTCATTCTTATTTTCTTTTACGTGTTCAGGAAGTTGAACTTTATTGTCCACTTGCTTGCCAGACCTTAAAGTGGTAATTGCCTGGACTTCATAGGTCGGATTTCCATTAGAATCGATTTGATACTGACCTCTCTGACCTTGATTTTGTTGTCTACTAGGGTTAGGCACTGGTTAACTAGGTAGTTCACCTTTCTTCCTATCTCCTAGAGAGTTTGCTATTTAACTTAGTGTAATAACCCAAATTTTTTTTTTTATATAAAAAGGGATAGAATAGTCATTTAAAATTGATATAAGGGGTAAAATGGGAAGGAATCAAAAGTTAATGGCATAACTGTAGATCCGTTGAAGTGGCAGGGGCAAAATAGAAATTTAATAATATTAAAAAAAGGGTGAATGGTGTTTTGATGTGATTTAATTAGGGGTTTGCTGTGGCTTTTGGAATGAAACCGAGAGAGGAGAGGGGGAGGGTTCTCAGACGGCAACAAAGAGGAAAAAAAAAGAAGGAGAGGAAAGGAAAGGAAGAAAGGAAGAGGAAGAAGAAGAAGAAAAAGAAAAGGAAGGAGATCCCGGTTGCGCTGCCAGCTGAAGGGAAAAGTGTAGATCTTCTTCCCCTCTACGCAAGGACCTCGATTTCCAAAAAAAAAAGGTAAATATCCATCCCTATCTAGTCTTTTGATGACATTAGGCTATACAAAGGGTGGATATAGTCTAGAGGGGTCGGATAAGGGTTGTAGAGGCGGTTAAAAGAGGAAGAATCGGATTTTGACAAATTTTTCCGGCACTACGGAAAAACTGTGTCGAAGTCCCAATTTCGGCGAATTATTTAGGGGGTCAAACGACTTCCGATAGCAATGCATGTGTACCTCTTTGGAATCCCCTATGAGTGTAGAATGTTAGGTAAAAATTTCATCAAATTTGGAGTTTGGAAAGTGGATCAAATCCAGGATGAAGTAACCGGCTGTCGGTCCGGGTTACTGTTCATCCGGGTGGAAAATAAGGGATTTCATGCTATAATAGAGTATTAAGCCTAAATCAAGCTAAAAGGGACCTTGTACTCATGCAAGGGAATCCCTAGTATACATAAATGATGAGTTAATTAATAGAAAAAGAAAAAAGAAAAGAAAAGAAAAGATTTAGGGAATGGGGGAGTTGAATCAATTAAAGTTCCCTATATTATAATTGGCACGTAGATTATGGCCCTTGATACAAGACTAAATATATCGTAAATGCATGTCACAGTTGGGCAAGAAGCTAGGGAACAAGAGGAAGAAGTTCTCCACTGCCTGCTGTAGATTTTTGGAGGCGTATCAGGGCTGTGCCGGATTGACAGGTGAGTGGGAGTCATTTACTTTGCACCATGAGCATTCTTAATTCATTTTCATGAATGTCGCCAAGTGTGAATTGATTCCACTTGTGCATATTGACTGATATTGTAGTAGATTCCTCTATAATCTTGATTCTCCATGCTTGATTATTCTGTACATGCATTTGAGGAAACATTCACTACAAGAATAATGGTAATTAGCGACGCTTTTTTTCGCCTTTAACGACGCTTTTAAGCGTCGCTAAAAACCATCCCGACGCTTTTATAAGCGTCGGCAAAGCGTCGCCTATGCTACAGTGGAGAAAATGTATTCTGACGCTTTGAAAAGCGTCGAGATTTACCGACGCTTTTTAGGTCTTCTTATTTTGTAGGTCTTCTTTTCTGGATATCAACAGCTCAAGGTATTCATCTTCTCTCCAACATTATTTTCTCTGTTGTCTCTCATATATAGTTTTTTTGCATCTTTTACATTGAGGACAATGCAATGTTTAAGTTGGGGGGAGGGAAATATTTTGCTTTTAAAAAATAATAAAAAATAAAAAAAATAAAAAAATTAAAATAATAATAATTATTATTATTATTCTATTACTTTCTTTTCAGAGCAAATGCATATGTATTTTCATATTGAGTTTGTGCAACTATTAAGGCAAGGAACACATGCATACGATGACTAATCAGAGATCTATTATTAGATCCCCGCACGTGTACTTAATGACAACAGGAAGGCCTCAGGAGTTCACATTTGTTAACTACATTTTTATTAGCCTTATCCGTAAAAGAAGTACGAGTATCCTTATTCGTACCATAAGGTTCATGATTTGGTTTTCACATAAAGATAGAGGTTGAATACCCTGGCTAGATCACCTAAGTACTTTACGATCCGACCTTGGTTGACCTATAGTCACGATGCAGTCACATATATAATAAAAATATCTATATGGTTCAATCTGCCTTCTCTTCTCTTGCAAAATTATTATTTAAAAAAAAATCCTTATGATGACAAGTCTGGCCTCGTGGCATAGTCTGGTTCGTGTAATTAAGTCCAAGGGGTGTTTCACCTAATGTCTTGAGCCAACTGGATCGGGGGTCATTGGCTGAAAGCTCGCTACATGGACCTTACTAGAGCCTAATGGGGTTGGACAGCTGTAGTCGTCATATGTAATAAAAAAAATGAAATAAAAATAAGCATGAATGAGTTGGTCAGGCTGAACCCAGTGACATGTGGTAATGGCTGGTTTGACTACATTGTATTGGACCTCTGTGTACCTGGGCTGTTTAGTTGGGATTGATAGCTCATTCTTTATATGCGAATCATTCTTGACAAATTTAGACAACATGAGATATTCTGAAAATTTGATGGATCAGGCTCTAATAAACTGTAGTAAACACTTATGAACTTGAGTAGTGCACCTAAAATTCAAGCGGTACCATGTTGTGGTGGAGGTATTAGTGCTAGCTCTAAGAAAGTCATTCTGTTTATGCATACTACACTTTAGTATTCCCCTCGCTTTGATAGTTGCCATGCTTGAGAAATATATATCACGTGTGTATTGACTTAGATTTCTCTATATATCATTTTATGAATGATGTTTGTGGGTAACATCACTATAAACCCTCACGAGATAATACTCATCCACTAGGGTAACCTAGGGGTTTAACAGCTTGTTGCACGTGCTAGGTGCAATCGTGATTCTCTACGAAAGTGGGTACATATCTTAGTTTTTAGTACTCAGCTTCAATAAAAATAATAAAAATAATAATAAAAATAATAATAATAATAATAATAATAATAAAAGAGAGTCTAGGAAAGACCATCTTTTGTACTCTCATTTTATCGTTTGCTCATTAATTGTCAGAGACTAGCAATAAGCTAGTTGGGGGGTGTGATGAGAGCACAAAAGTGCGATCTACATACTACTTAAATTAGTATTATTGCCAACATATAACGATAAAATTGCTGATTTAATATTATATTATCGTTTGGAACAAGTTATCGCAAATCAGAGTTTAAATGCGCATTTGGTACAGATTGAGATGATTCTTGACTTCAAGCATGATTACACTGGAGCATAATTGAACCTGGTCAAGCACACTTGCACCCGAGCAACACGTGTCTACACATCACAGTCCCTAGAGTGCATTGGAATTTTGTATTGGAATTCAAAATAAAGAAAGAAATCAGCAGCATTTCCAATTTCCTTCCCATCTCATTCCGTACGCCCATTTGAAGAAGATGGCGATTCAACCGTCTACGTCAAATCCCACGCGTCCGCCCGCATGGTAGAGATCTCGATCCCTCTCAATTGGGCCACATAATCAGCAATGTTCCGAATCCCCTGCTTCCTGCTTCCGGATTCCCTCTACAGTGCCTCTCAGTCTTCCGAATTCGCGATCGTCCCAGCTCCACTGTGTCCCAGATCCCGCCCGTTCCTTTCCCATTTCAAAAATCCTCTGATCCTCAGCATCGGCGAACATTTCTGCGTCCGCATCTAGCGCGTCCAAATCCGCCTCCTCCCGCAATGCATGCCAAGCGTCCGCAATCTCCCGAGCGTCTCACGCGTCCAACTCTCAGCGTGATTCTCCCGTGTTCATGAGCCAGCGTCAGTTCATCCCAGCTTCTGCAATCAGCTCTCATCTGGGCATTTTCCAGATCCTGCGATCAACGCTCTCTTCTTCCGCCTGTTTCATGCGCCTCCCAGCTTCCGCAATCTTCGTTCTTCAGCGTGCGACCCCATATCCCAGCGTCCGCCCGAGCCCGTGAAGCCTCCCAGCATCCCGCATCATCTTCTTTCCCCATTTCAAAGCTTCCGCAGTCAACATCTTTCGTGATCCCAGCATTCGGATTGGCAGCCCATCTCCCACGTGTCCGTCCGAGGTCCCGCATCCGTCTGCTTGCATTCTCATCCTCCCCGCGTCCGTGAGCCAGCATCTGTGGTGATTCTTCCGCATCCAATTCCGGACTCGTATCGGATTCCCAGCATCCCGTGAAGCGTCGCAGCAGCCGCGATCACTGCCCAGCAATCCGCTTCCTCCTCCGTTCCAACGCTCGTGAGCATCTCGGCTGGGAAGGGGGGAAGATTGTTATAAGAGGGGCCCTCATTCGGTAAACCGAGGGGGGAGCCATTTTGAAAGAAAAAAAAAAAAGAGAAGGAAGAAACAGGGGATGCCCTGTTCTTCCGAAAAGAAAAGAAAAAGAGAGGGAGAGGCTAATGTTTTAATGGAGGGCTGATTTCTTAGGTGAAGGATGATGGAGGAACCTTTGATGTATTGCTTTCTTTGAAGTAAATTCTGAACCTTTACTCTTATTTTCAATGTGTTATGGATTCTTGCATAATTATTTTGTAGATAGTTCTTTAATGGTTTATGTTGATTGACATATGGACCGCTTTAGTATTTGATTTGTCGTTGATGTAATAGGCACGATGAATGCTTAGAAATAGAGTTCATATGTCCATAAAATATATCCCATATTTTGATCTATTCTACTTTTACATCTTTAATCAAGAACCGAAGAATTTATTTCTTGAATGCAATATTATCAAGGGGGATTCCAGATCCCTACACCATCTTAATCTATCCAAACTTCGATTCTCTATTTACGGATTTATTTTCTATTTACAAAACATCATCTTAATCCACAAATTTATTGAATTAATTACATCTAAAAAAAAATATGCTAATAATTCAAAGATCGTTCCCTGAGGAATCGACCTCAGACTTCCGAGTTATACTACTTGTGCGATTCTCCTGCACTTGGGAGAGCATTTTTGCGAGAGCACCACTAATGCTAGTAGTTTCCAAGAATTGGTCGGACAAGACCTATATGCTGATTCAAAATCATTTTATCTGCAGAATTTCGAGAGCTGTGGATGTTTACTTTAACACCTCATAGGCTTTATCTGTAATATTGCAGTTTACTCGAGTTTTTACAACGACGGCTTTCACACTATTGTCTTTCTTAAGGTCAATATACAGAATTTTTTTTTTAAGAAACATGATAATGTATACATTGTGCACTGTTACTCCTGTGATGATTCCTCCATGCAGCGAGTAATTAGTCGACAATTCTCACACAAGTTGGCATGAGGTGTCGAGCATTAAGACTCCCCTACGAACCTATGCTCGGGTTTCTCATCACAAGTCCGCTGATCTTTGACAATAGGTAGCCCTTTTCGATGTACCTGACTAAATCCACTTTTTTTTTCTTTTTTTTATGTGAATCAGAAAAAGATGGTTCATCAGGATTCGAGGTTGCTACCATATTCTCAACACAATGTCGAACCTATACCTTAGAAATGCAGGTCAGATATGTTGTAAAATTCAAAGCACTAATTAGCTTACAACTCACTAAAAGGAACTTAATAAAGAGAACTCACTTTGCACTACTTCCAACTAGTCATTGGGCTCTTAGATTTTTTTTATTTTTTTTATTTTAAATGCTTAAAATACCTCCAAATCTAAATCTAACATTGTCCTCAATGTTAAAAAAATTTTAAAGCAGTAATAGGACAGAGGAGAAGTTATCTGATATGGGTAGATAAATTGACAATTAGGGCAAAAACCCCCAAACCTATATGTTAGTAATTTATTGAATTTTTTTAATTATTTTTTCTTTTATATTTTATTTTTTTATATGTTTTGGGTTGCCTCCCAAGAGCGCTAAGTTTTATGTCTTTAGCTAGACAAAATGTAGATTCATTTTTATTTTCAACCATTATCTAAGAATGGTTTTGGAAGAGTCCAAGGAAGAACAGTCGGCAGATGACGATCTATACTCATAAGGGGAACAGAATTAGGGAGCGCATGCTCGACCCCTTCCTCGGAATGGGCAAGGTAAGCCTCTAAAGGGTCCTTACTATAAGTTTGTAAGAAAGTCTCCTGAACCAGACTTTCAATCATGTCAACTTCATTGATCTCTTCATCGTCTGGTGGTTGTTTACTTATGTTGAAGACGTTAAGCTCGACTTTCATGTTGCCAAAAGATAACTTCAGCATGCCATTTCGACAATTTATCACAGCATCTGCTGTGGCTAAAAAAGATCTACCTAAAATTATAGGTGTGTGACCGTCTGGATATATTACAGGCTCAGTCTCAAGGATAACGAAGTCCACAGGATAGTAAAACTCATTTACCTTTACTATTACAACCTCTACAATCCCCTTGGGGTACTTCACCGTCCTATCTGCTAAGGAAAGGGTAATATTTGTGGGCTTTAATTCTCCCAAACCTAACTTTTGGTACACATAGTAGGAAAGTAGGTTCACACTGGCTCCTAAATCTAATAGGGCTCTCTGGATGATCGTCTCTCCTATTTTTATTTCAAGGGTGGGGCAACCAGGGTCTTTGAATTTTGGGGCAATCTGTTGTTGAATAAGAGATGAGGCTTGTGCAGCCATAACAGCTTGCCTAGAAATGCTGGTTTTTCTTTTAACCGTGGTGAAGTCTTTCAAGAATTTTGTATAGGAGGAAATTTGTCTTATGTCATCGAGAAAAGGTATATTTATTTGAACAGTTTTAAAGACTTCCATTATTTCATCAAAGTTAGATTGTTTCTTGGAGTCCTGAAGTCTACTAGAAAAGGGAACCTTACTTTGTATGTTTCTATGGGTTCTTTCTTTTTTGTCCTGTTCTTGACCACTCTTTTGAATAGGGTTTTTATTTGATTCATTCTTATTTTCTTTTACGTGTTCAGGAAGTTGAACTTTATTGTCCACTTGCTTGCCAGACCTTAAAGTGGTAATTACCTGGACTTCATAGGTCGGATTTCCATTAGAATCGATTTGATACTGACCTCTCTGACCTTGATTTTGTTGTCTACTAGGGTTAGGCACTGGTTAACTAGGTAGTTCACCTTTCTTCCTATCTCCTAGAGAGTTTGCTATTTAACTTAGTGTAATAACCCAAATTTTTTTTTTTATATAAAAAGGGATAGAATAGTCATTTAAAATTGATATAAGGGGTAAAATGGGAAGGAATCAAAAGTTAATGGCATAACTGTAGATCCGTTGAAGTGGCAGGGGCAAAATAGAAATTTAATAATATTAAAAAAAGGGTGAATGGTGTTTTGATGTGATTTAATTAGGGGTTTGCTGTGGCTTTTGGAATGAAACCGAGAGAGGAGAGGGGGAGGGTTCTCAGACGGCAACAAAGAGGAAAAAAAAAGAAGGAGAGGAAAGGAAAGGAAGAAAGGAAGAGGAAGAAGAAGAAGAAAAAGAAAAGGAAGGAGATCCCGGTTGCGCTGCCAGCTGAAGGGAAAAGTGTAGATCTTCTTCCCCTCTACGCAAGGACCTCGATTTCCAAAAAAAAAAGGTAAATATCCATCCCTATCTAGTCTTTTGATGACATTAGGCTATACAAAGGGTGGATATAGTCTAGAGGGGTCGGATAAGGGTTGTAGAGGCGGTTAAAAGAGGAAGAATCGGATTTTGACAAATTTTTCCGGCACTACGGAAAAACTGTGTCGAAGTCCCAATTTCGGCGAATTATTTAGGGGGTCAAACGACTTCCGATAGCAATGCATGGTACCTCTTTGGAATCCCCTATGAGTGTAGAATGTTAGGTAAAAATTTCATCAAATTTGGAGTTTGGAAAGTGGATCAAATCCAGGATGAAGTAACCGGCTGTCGGTCCGGGTTACTGTTCATCCGGGTGGAAAATAAGGGATTTCATGCTATAATAGAGTATTAAGCCTAAATCAAGCTAAAAGGGACCTTGTACTCATGCAAGGGAATCCCTAGTATACATAAATGATGAGTTAATTAATAGAAAAAGAAAAAAGAAAAGAAAAGAAAAGATTTAGGGAATGGGGGAGTTGAATCAATTAAAGTTCCCTATATTATAATTGGCACGTAGATTATGGCCCTTGATACAAGACTAATATATCGTAAATGCATGTCACAGTTGGGCAAGAAGCTAGGGAACAAGAGGAAGAAGTTCTCCACTGCCTGCTGTAGATTTTTGGAGGCGTATCAGGGCTGTGCCGGATTGACAGGTGAGTGGGAGTCATTTACTTTGCACCATGAGCATTCTTAATTCATTTTCATGAATGTCGCCAAGTGTGAATTGATTCCACTTGTGCATATTGACTGATATTGTAGTAGATTCCTCTATAATCTTGATTCTCCATGCTTGATTATTCTGTACATGCATTTGAGGAAACATTCACTACAAGAATAATGGTAATTAGCGACGCTTTTTTTCGCCTTTAACGACGCTTTTTAAGCGTCGCTAAAAACCATCCCGACGCTTTTATAAGCGTCGGCAAAGCGTCGCCTATGCTACAGTGGAGAAAATGTATTCTGACGCTTTGAAAAGCGTCGAGATTTACCGACGCTTTTTAGCGTCGGCAAATGCAAAATTAGCGACGCTTTAAAGCGTCGCTAGATGTAATTTCTCGTCGAAATTTTAGCGACTAATTGACTTCTGGTCGGAATTTTAGCGACGCTTTATAGCGTCGCTAATTTTGCATTTGCCGACGCTTTAAAGCGTCGCTAGATGTAATTTCTCGTCGACTTCTGGTCGGAATTTTAGCGACGCTTTATAGCGTCGCTAATTTTGCATTTGCCGACGCTTTAAAGCGTCGCTAGATGTAATTTCTCGTCGAAATTTTAGCGACTAATTGGCTTCTGGTCGGAATTTTAGCGACGCTTTATAGCGTCGCTAATTTTGCATTTGCCGACGCTTTAAAGCGTCGGTAAATCTCGAAATTTTAGCGACTAATTGGCTTCTGGTCGGAATTTTAGCGACGCTTTAAAGCGTCGTTAGAATATTATTTTTTTTTAAAATAATTTTTAAAATTTCATGAAATCCCTGTTTATGGGTTTGTTCTTCCTTTTGCAAAAAGTAGTTCTTGTCTTCTGGGATGATGCATTTTGACAACTCCCCTGGACAAAAAGGTTCCTGGCTCCTCCCGGCCTTGGTATCATAACTATACATTAGCACAAGGATTACATGCTTATTACAGCATAAGCATGTTAATGATTTCCTGATCAGCTCATGCAAACGAAGTCTAATAATAAAGGTCAAATACAACAAACAAGCCCAACAGGAAGAGAGTCAATCCAGCTAGAATGAAACTCAACAGTTCAGTACACATTTGATCAAAAAATTGTATCACCATTTACAGAAGGAAGTTGTGAACCTGACAAAAAATAAAAACTACTAGAATGTGCTTCAAGGGTTTAACGACAATGATAGCTCTAGTCAGCAATATAGCTCTAGTCAACTAACATTCCTTAGCTCCAACCCTAGCCTCACAACATTCAATTCTCCCTCTCGTACAGCCAAGTCTCACAACTTCACAATCTAAATGCATTCCTTAGCTCCAACCCTAGCCTGGGAAAAGGGCATCTCAGCAAAAAGGGAGGCTCTTGCAGTTGGCTAAAATTCTAAAAAAAACCAGAGAGAAACACAACAAATGGGATATATATATATATTATTCTAACGGCTAGCTATCCCTCACGCTAATTCATTGTGCCAAGGGGCTCGAGTACTCTGGCCCGCTCTCTGATGAGGATATATTCGAAGATGCATCAGATGTTGAATTATTATATACGCCATTCCTGAAGCTTTTTGAATCAACTTCCGTGTTCCTCCGGGTTTCTGGAGCTGCAGGTCTTTGGCCCTCATCCGCTAGCCTCTTTAGGATGTTCATTAACGTCGGGATGAACTTTGTGGACAAGGATAGGAGACCAGGGAGCTGGCACGATAATGCAGGCAAATACACAAAATCAGAACTAGAAAGGTCTTTTCAGCTCGGCCAAAAAAAAAAAGAGTGCAATTAGATTTTTATTCAAACACTCACAGCGCCATTTCGGAATTCGCCTGAGATATCTAGCTGGACCCAGATGGCCTTGCCCACTAGAAAGGCAACGAATATCACAGCAAGATAAAAAGGATTTCTGCATCAGCAAAACAACAGAGATTTAATTCAAGTCAGAAGAGTAAGAGTTTTGCAAGATATATTCAACTCATAAGTTCAAGTAAATTACCTTAGAAGTGTCATAAATTCATTGAATCCCAAGACAAGAATGGCAACTATGGATCAAGAATGACAAGAAGTAGGTTGTGATTGCACTGGTGATGGTGATGGAGCAAGAAATGCATTATGGATCAGTGCTGATGGTGGTAGTATGATTGGAGGAAACTGATGTTGCCCTGAATCAGTTCATACGGATTTAAATGTCAACAATTTGTATAATCCACACTTGATGGAGATTTATGTGCAATTGGGAAACACCAAAATTGAAATTAGTTAAAGGAGGCAAAACTTACCTGGGCATCGAGGCTGAAGAGACGTAACATTTCCAAGCATCAGATTGCTGTTTCTACACTGCATGCTCGAACATGACACTGCCAATGAAGCTGGTGTGCAGTACAAACTGCAATAAAATTTAGAGCCTTACAAGCAGTGATTGCATAACTCCCATTTGCCACAACCAAGCCAAAATCTGATGCATACCTCGGGAACAATGAAGCACATGCTATAGCATGAAGAAAAACACGACTCATACCATTAATGACAGAAGACTAAACTTTGAATATACAACCTAATAACAAAGCAACTAACTGGTCCTTGAACATGTATCATGTGATACTTTATACTACTGGTTAAAGTTCATCCATTGTTTGAACATAGGATGAGCTACATACGTGATGAGTCAAAATTCCACTGTTTGATGAGTCAAAATTCCATTGTTAGAAGAGAAGAGCAACAAGACAGCATTTAGGAAGTACAAAACAATGTACTTCAAAAAGCATAAAAAAATACATATAAACTCCAAAATAAATGCTTCAGGGGTCGCTAGCATCACCATCTCTACGTGCAGATGAACTATCAGGAACCTGTAATAAAAAAACTAAAGCAGTTAAGAATACGAAAATTATTACACTCTTTAAGAAAAATATGATACTTATGCAAAATGTTCAAGTAGATGTAGTAATTTACCTGAGGAGGGACAAACTGATGCAACAAAGATGTAATCTGATTAATCTGAGCCCTCAAAGATTGCATCTCTGTCTGGTGGCTCTGCTTCAACTCTTTTATCTCTGCCTTCAGATCATTAACCTCTGCAGTGCTACTACTCTGTCTAACATCTTGAGTATATCTACCCACTGCAGACAACTGAGTGGGGGTAACTCCAACGCCATAACCCCTCACTCGTCCATAACGCTCCGAGCCCATCAACTCGGTAAACACCTGAGCTTCGACACCTCTGGTGTTGCCGATTGAAGATGACTCTCCGATACGCTCTGAAATAAGGGATGTAGCTCTGTCCTATATCTCTCAAAAACAATCAAATTAATTTTTGAAAAATTAATATATATAAAAAATCATTGCAGAAATTATTAATAAATACATACAACTATATCTCTCGACTCCTCTCGGACAAAGCTGCCATCTCGGTGGGTGTGAGTCATCTTATAGAACTCCACCTCACCAGGTTTCCTCCCATGGTCTTCCATCTACAACAAAAAGTATATTGGAAGAGTTTCATCTTATAGAACTATATCATGATACATGCTATATGATACAAGAGTTTCAAAAAAAACTTACTAATTCAGCTCTGAGCCTCGCATAACTCTTCGAGCCTGAAGTGTGAGGAATTGTCTGAGATGCTCGTGCGGCTCGACCAATGTCAGAATATGTCTACCACGAAAAAATTAAACATTGTAATATATTAAATATATTAAACATTATATAAGGTATTAAGAGAGAATACACAACCTGTCCTCTCTCCGAAAACCAATAGTGAACAAGCTCCCTCCACTGATGATGGTATACACCAGGAGGACAAACACGAGCAACCTCCTCCTCTGTCATACCCTCGCGCTTCCAGTCGGCCTTCAACTTCGACTTATATTCTTTCCATTTGCGGTTGAGGGACTTTAGCACCCAATCATGGCTCTCTGGAGGGAGCACAAACTTTTTCTACACCAAAACAAAAGAATGTTATAATAATATTAAATCAAAAAATTAAATTTATAATAGTAAGCAAATTAACATACAGTAGCTATCAAATTAACAATATTAAATTCAATTCTTTACCTGTACAAATTTAAGAAGCTCAACTTTATAAGAAGGAAGCATATCATTCCACTTATGATAGTTGAGCGGACACAACTGACCCCTACGCGCAACTGATCCCAAGAAACTTGATAAAACGCTTCCAGCCCTCTTGATGGGCTGCCCTAGTTCGTTGCATTCGACGACCATCTTCTCATCCTCACGAAGTTGCCACACATCCCGTGCTCGAGAGGAACCCCGTGTCAACCTCACTCTCACTTGTTCATCTATAAAAAATAATAATTAAAACATTGGAGGCAAATTAATTAAAATAATTAGATTGTAAATGAACTTAACATATGCACTTTAAATCAAATTACCTTGGATATGCAAGTCATCCATAACCTCCTGGCCTGGATGTTGCTGAGACTGGAACTCATGCTGAGACTCGGACTCGTGCTGCTGGGGCTGCTGGGATCGCATGGACTGAGCAGAAGAAGATCCCACCTGAGACTGCTGGAACTCCACATCTCTGAATCGTTTTCCTCGGTGCATTTTGTTACCTAAGCAAGAATATTTCTGTGTATTATGCCATAATATTTCTGTGTATTATGTCATGCCTTCAAGATTACGTTAACAGCATAATCATCCCATATCTCTCACTGCAAACTAAAACTATCTGAGAATGAAGAAGCCATTATTATTAATGGAGAAAGAAACGATACCTGTGGCGAAGATAATAGGATAATGTTCTTGAAATTCTCTAATGTCTTCTGCTGAAAAAGGATAAACAAAATGTATCAGCATATTTTAATTTGGGAGCAATAATGTGATCGGTAATAGATCCATAGTACTCGGTAATAATGTGAACGAGCACTAGCAGTAGCGTACCTGCCAAAATATAAGAAAAGAAATTCATTTTTTGTGAAGCAGCAACTGTTAGAGTTAAATGCAGTTGTCGTTTCAGCAGAAAACAGAATATAGAGGATTATAAGGTCATTTGTAGAATGAAAGATATTAACAAGCACACTCAAAATGTATCTCACAGAATGTATGTAAGTTATCATTAGCATAAGCTATTCTAGAACTTCTCTAGCACCATATGTAATTTGACATGGTTGATGGATTAACATTTTCTTTTTTCATTAAAAGGCAAACTAACCCTAAGGCATTCCCATTCACTTTGGCGACTTCATATTTTTAAGAAGTATTACATGTCCTGATGTGAAACAATTGTTCACAAACACCTTCACATACTTTAGTCGACAATTC
Organism: Phoenix dactylifera; assembly: GCF_009389715.1. Lineage (NCBI taxonomy): Eukaryota > Viridiplantae > Streptophyta > Magnoliopsida > Arecales > Arecaceae > Phoenix > Phoenix dactylifera. The sequence goes on from NW_024068288.1 coordinate 73,173, forward strand.
AAATAAATTAAAAGTTCATACATACATTGGAGAGCCTCAATATACTATCCCAATTATTATCTACATGCATTTTCTAACAAAGATTCACATAACAAAAATAAAGAACATAAAGTTTCTGTTCTTATTCATATATAATTACGCATGTAACAGGCAAGGATAGCACCATTAGGCAAAAGAAACAGTTATTAGAAAGGAATAGCATTAGCAGATTATAACTATCTGTTTAATCAGTGATGATAATTCATTAGCAAATAGGAGAACAGATGAAACATGTACCAGATTTCTTATAATAGAAACATGTACCATAGTTACTAATTCTTTTTCCCTGACAACAGAAATACCTGATAGGCAGAACTCAAATATGCCTATCACCTTTCAAGACAGCATAATACCGATAACCCAAATATGCTGTCATGGGTTGCTAGAGGCATCTGAAAATAGGAGCGACAGACCTGAATAAGTATCTTGAGCCTTTTCCCTGAAGTAGTTGATTCATTCGCTGAGGATATGATCTTGGATACAAAATTCAGCTTATTCAGTCCAAGTATTTACCCAAGTATTCATTCGCTGATAGGATTGACAGTTGACATCACTTATTTACCCAAGTATTTTTATATAAAGGCACCCAAATACAAAATAACAGCCAAAGGAAGTAAATAAGGCCATGTTATGGATAGTGGTTAATAAGAACACACCTGCATGAGATGGCATCAATAACTGACTTCATACGCTAAGATAAGAGCCGGTGCCTCCACCAAAATAATTCCAAGATCAAAGATCATTCATTACACATGAAAAACACTGAGTCATAATATTCATACGCTACTAGTAGAAAAGTCAGTATCGGTAACATAGAAACAGACTAGTAAATTTTTCTTACCATTACGAAACTATACTCTTTCATTGTCCATCAGTCGGCATAATATTAAAAGGCATACACTGAGTATAAGTCTCATTATCCTCCTCTTCCAACCCTTTTCCTATATCATACAAGTCCCTAGGTTTAGTCTTAATGACAACAGACCAATCTTTATCTTTTGAGTCTTGTACAAAAAACACTTGTCGAGCTTGAGATGAAAAAATGAATGGGTCATCTTTCAATAGCACACCGGTATGTATCAACTTTGAAAAATTTACAAGTGTGAAACCATTTATGTCTTGTCTCGAACCTCTAGATGAGTTTATATCCACCCAATCACATCGAAATAGTACTACCTTAAAGTTTCCATAATAATCCAGCTCATAAATATCCTTCAGTGCACCGTAATAAGTTTTTCCCTCCGCATCAACCATAACACCACTGTTTTGGGTTTTTCTAAATTTCTCACGTTCTTTAGTATGAAATTTAAAACCATTTATAATGAACCCATCATATCTATTAACAATATTGTTCGGACCTCGAGCAATGACTATTATTTCATCGGAACAATTTTCCTCCATCATCGTGGGCACCTAAAAAATTATAGAAGCAATGATTAATTATTCAATGACAATGTATTAAAAAATTGTGAAAATACCTTAATGTATTAAATGTCTAACCTGTTTGAATAGCCATTCAGGAAATAACTCAACCAACCATCTTTGCTCAATCCTTGGGGTAGGACGAATGTTATTGTTGATGCTTCGCTGAGTTACTAAAAATTCTCTGCACGATCATAAACTCTTTAGCTAAGCATTTATATCTGATATGACAGATAAGAAGATTACAATCATACTAACCTGCGATACTCGGATATTATATCACTGTGAAGTAACACATAGCGATGTGCTTGTGCTAATGATTTTTGGTCAAGAACAACACTTTTAACTGTCCCTAAAACTCTTTCCGCAGATGAGAACTTGTAAATTCCTGCATTCTCTATAATATCAAAATTTCTTGGAGGTCGATTGAGAGCAGTTTCAACACCTTCGAGATATCTCGAGCAAAATGTCAAACACTCCTCAGCAATATATCCTTCAGCAATCGAGCCCTCGGGATAGGCTCGATTGCGTACATAATCCTTTAAGCGCATCAGAAACCTTCAAAGAGAAATTTTTAAGATCAATATCAACACCGATATGATTTATAAATATAGACATTAGAGTTTAGCAAAATCACCTCTCAATAGGATACATCCATCGGTATTGAACCGGTCCACCAAGTTTAGCTTCCGCCGCTAAGTGAATAAGTAGATGAACCATAATAGTAAAAAATCCAGGAGGAAAGATCTTTTCCATATGGCATAATGTAAGGGCAACATTAGACTCCAATTGATCAAGCACCCTAGGATCAAGAACTTTTGAACACAATGCTTTAAAAAATGATGACAACTGAGAAACAATTACAAGAACTTGATTCGGCGTTGACGATCTTAAAGCCAATGGAAGTATATCTTGCATCAAAATATGACAATCGTGACTTTTAAGATTTGAAAGTCTTCGCTCTTTAAGATTTACGCACCGTGAAATATTCGATGCATACCCATCAGGAACCTTCATATTTTTCAGAACCATTAGGAAAAGATCCTTATTTTGAGTAGACATTGTGTAACATGCAGGAGGTATAAAAAATTTATCATTATCAAGCTCTTTCGGATGAAGCTCTTGTCGTATGCCCATATCTTTCAAATCAAGACGCGCTTTCAAGTTGTCTTTGGTCTTTCCATCAAGATTTAACAATGTTCCAATCAAGTTATCACAAACATTCTTTTCTATATGCATGACATCAAGATTATGTCGAAGAAGATTATACTCCCAATAAGGTAAATCAAAAAAAATACTCCTTTTTTTCCATAACTGTTTCTGTGTAGAAGCAACCAATGTGTCATCATCATTTTCCTGTCCATATGCATTGTCATCATTCTCAAAAAAGTTAGCATCCTCTAAAATCTCTGATATTAACCCTTCATTTAATGAGCTACCAACATCCTCCCTTCCCCTCTTCTTTAGACATTTGGAGACCTTACCAGGTATGTAATTTGTGCCATGCATTTGTCTAAGAACTTCGGTACCAGTTGGTGGAATAGGGGCAGAACGCAACTCTGTGGTACTATCAAACAGATCATTCTGAAATCGAAATGGATGGTTTGGTTCTAACCATCGACGATGGCCCATATAACAGAACTTTCCTCCATTTTTTAACCAATATGAATGGGTTGAATCTCCACAAGAAGGACATGCAATACGCCCCTTAGTGCTCCAACCGGATAAATTAGCATATGCAGGAAAATCATTAATAGTCCATATAAGAGCTGCACGCAATTTGAATGTTTGACCAGTAAAAGCATCAAATGCATCAATACCCTCCCATAACTGTTTCAATTCCTCTATTAAAGGCTGCAAAAAAACATCAATATCATTACCTGGGCCCTTATCACCTGGAATAACCATTGACAAAATGAGTGAAGACTGTTTCATACACATCCATGGTGGTAAATTATATGGAACCAAAACAACCGGCCAAGTGCTGTATGTAGAACTCAAGCTTCGAAAGGGATTAAACCCATCAGTAGCCAAACCCAGTCTGACACTGCGAGCATCAGAAGAAAATTCGTGATGCCTATCATCAAATGCTTTCCATGCTAAACTATCTGCTGGGTGTCGTAACATTCCATCTTTTGTACGGCCTTCGTCATGCCATCTCATAGAGGAAGCCGTCTTCGATGATGCATACATTCTTTTCAATCTAGGTATGAGAGAAAAATATCTCAACACTTTAGCCGGTCTTTTCTTAGTCTGTGCAGCATCCACTTCATCCAAAAAATCATGCTCATCTTTAGATTTCTCCCATCGTAAAGATCCACATATTTGGCACGACTCTTCGTTAATATTTCCACCACGGAATAAAATACAGTCATTCGGACAACTGTGTATCTTCTCGTATCCAAGATCCAATTCTTTCACTAATTTTTTTGCTTCATATGAAGATGATGGCAAAGTAACGCCTTCCGGAAATGCATCATTTAATAATTGGAGAAGCATAGTAAAAGACTTGCTAGACCACCCATTCAAATACTTCAAATGGAATAAATGCACAAGAAAAGAAATCTTTGTAAAATTCTTACAACCCGGATATAGTTCTTCATCACAAGATTTCAGCAAGTTATGATACCGAGCTGTGTCATCATCAGAGTGTATATGTTCTTCAACATGCATAAAATCAGTTGCTGTACGCTCATCACCTATTTCAGTTGCTTCTTGTCCTCCACTAATATCTGTTAAATTTCTAATACTATGTCCAAGAGCATCTCTGAGTAAGCCCCTTATATCATCTTCTCCTACAGGATTTTTTTCTGTATTACTGGATGCAAAACTAGAGGTGTCTTCTATATACGAGGATTGGTTACATGGAGATGACAATATCAACTCTCCATGAAATACCCATTCAGTATAACCTCTTGTAAAACCATTCCACACTAAATGTTCTTCAACAGTTTTTGGAGCAAGAGAAGAAGCATTTACACATTTTCGACATGGACATAAAATCTTCCCATTCATATTAGATTTCTGAAAAGCAAATTTAATGAAATTCTGAACTCCATTCAAATATTCGTCACTGTATCTCGGCTTATTCATCCAACTTTTGTCCATTCTAAGAAAAAACAAGGTAAATGATACAGTCAAAAATATACATGCGTACACTGACTCAAGCAAAATTAAGTTAAACAAACAGCCCTTAATCAATTAATTCAATGATTGCATAGCCTACATTAACTGACATTGTCTTGAGATTAAAAAAGGGACAGAGGAAAACGAGTTCTCAAGTACCTGATAAGAGAGCAAGTCTTCCTTTGATAACTTTCCCAAATTTAAACAGTCAGAAGAAATACATGTCCTGCCAAGTTTAAAATGACCAATTTGACAGTTGCATAATGCACTAAGAAAGCTCAAGAAGGTAAAACTGTAAGATGCAACTGTGTCTATGCATCATTACTTATTGAGCAAAACAGATATGGTTATTCACCTACAGCAACTCCTAAGAATCTGAATTTGCATTTGCAGACATTTTGGCTAGAAGTATCATAAAACTGAACCCTCAGTTTGAAACTCAAATAAAACTACATGAACAGGTTCATAATAAATTCAAACACCATATGCTTTTTAAAGATGTAAAGAAGTGATTTGTGTATTCAAAATCCAAATGTAAGCCTTCAAGATGGTTGTGGTTCATCTCTATTATCAAGTAGTGGCTTCCACATATGGAACTTCAAAATGACAAACTTGGCTTCTATAAATCAAGCAAACATCCTCAACAACAAATACACAACCAGATAAAGCAGATTGCATTGATCTTTAGGCCATAAGAAGCCACTCCGATTGCATTCATCTTTAGACCATAAAGCAGATTGCATCAGAGGTTGATCAGACACTAGTGCTGAAGCACTAGGCTGCATCAGAGGTTGATCAGTGTATATTGAGGGATTCATTGAAACTAAAAGTTGCAAATATAGTAGCATCATCATGCTTCTATCCTCGGTAACCTGCGCCACATCTACCAAATATGTCTGGACTGATGAAAGATTCATCTGCATGACTGACAGGCAACTTGCAGTCAGACGTGTGGTGACAAATGATTATGCATTATAGGCATACTTGGAGGTGGTAGCAACAGCATATGTACAAATAAATATTTCCTGCCTAAGCCCTTTCCTGGCTCCATCGGTGTTCCCCATGAGTGTCAAATAATTGCATCATACAATTTAATTGCTCAAGAGGCAGGTGCCAGATAATTATGTCTCTCGCTGAAAACTGCACTGTAAGTTGTGACAGAAACCACAAGAGAGTTCTGGATAATGTTAATAGCAAAACCATGAATATAAACATTTCGAATGTGGCCAAGAGGATTGGACTACTAAGAATGGTTTTTGACACAGTGATAATTCAGCTTAAATAAATTGAGGTACCAAAATCAAATGAAGAACTTCCTATGTTAAAGTTCTCCTGTTCATATGGAGTCAGCATTCTAAATCAAGGAGTGATCTACTAAAGTTTGAAGACATTTTATGTCAATCTCCCAACTTGGCATTACATTTTAAGACGGGTTACTCATAAGTGACACAGCTTAAGCTCATGCAACTGAGGATTTATTTACACCGATTTATCTTCTGCGCATGCAAGGAGCCTTAAAGAAGGAAAACAAACTTTTATATTGCAAACAGCATCTATTTTCACAGAAGGAATTAAAGCGAAAGAGACAAATCAGAACATCATCCCCAGAAACACAAGAAGACCCAGTAGACCCAATAAAAATATTACATATCAGATGATAAATTCCAAGGCTAATCAAGCAATATGCATCTACAAAGCTCAGAATCAAAAAGAATGAAATAAAAATAATCTACCTTAAAGAAAGAAACTTTGAACGGTAAAAAAAAAAGAAAACATGATTAACTTAAACAAATGCACCAAAGATTCAGAACCTACGGGATCAAGCAATCAAGATGGTTTCACATACCATTTGCATAGCATTTGCATTTGCATACCTCTTAGCATTTGCAGAGGCTATTGCGAAAACACTGTTTAGTTATTACAAATTCAAGATTCCTCCAAGTCATAATACGTTCCATATAAAAGTATATAATCAGCTTATACTACTACATTAACTATCACTTCAATAGGCCCAGAAACTTGATCCAATTCAAATTAGTCATGTCTCCAAAAATGAGGCCACAAAAAAAACAAAGAACAAAAGATATCAGGCCTAGTTACTTGGGCCCCCATTCATGTCTGGACTGGGCATAGATCTATTAATAACCTGCAATATGTGTGCACTAAGTGAGCCAAAAGAACTGGACCCAAATTGAATACTCATGGATCTTAGGGCGTCCTCTTGTTGATGTTCAAAAGAACAAGTGAAGAGCACTCCCCAAATCCGGCGTGCATATGGCAATTAACATAAGTATTAGAAAACTTCTCTAATCAAATGGAAAATCACAGCTATCCTGTCATTCTTTCACATGCATCAAACAAGCTCAATTCTAGTTACTGAAATTAAAATGTCAAAACCCAAAACCGAAGCTATATATAACGGTTAACTTGATGCTGGATAATCCTGATCACCATCATAAGATGAAAAAGAATCCAACTAAGAAAAAGAAATCCTGTTATCCATCTCAAATCCAGCCCTCTCAGATCACGGGCACTATGTATGTTGGACGTAGGCCAAGCCACACAAGGAGGAAGGGTTTGATAACAGGTCTCAAAGCCACAAAAGGAGGAAGGGTTTGATTTTGTACATGGAAGTGCATCTAGAATTTAAAGATCGAAGCAAGAGAAGAAGATCCCAAACCTGGCCTTGTCCCCGTCCTTGCCGGCTCCAAATTTCAAACGCCGCTTGAGTGCTCTGCGGCGGAGGAGGTGGAAGATGTCCACGGAGAGGAGGCCAACGGAGAGGGGGAAGAGGGGAAGGAGATGCCGCGGAGGAACGCGATTTGGGGTCGCTCGGCGGAGGGAATGGCTGAGATCGATGAAAAGGGTTGAGGAGGGAGCTGGGAGTCGGTCGGCTACGAATTTAGGGCTGCGGAGGGACAAGGTCGATTGGGTTTTGTAATGGGAGGGGTAAACTCCGACGACGCTTATAAGCGTCGTCGTATTTTTTCGTTAAGCCGACGCTTATAAGCGTCGGTAGATGGTTTTTTGCCACGCTTCTCAAAGCGTCGTCGTATTTTCCGTTAAGCCGGCGCTTATAAGCGTCGGTAGATGTTTTTCTGCCGACGCTTCCTAGAAGCGTCGGCGGTTACTGTGGGGAGAAAAATTTTAGCCGACGCTTTTATCTAGCGTCGGCAATATAGAGTCGGCAAAAACTATTTTTGTTGTAGTGATTGAGAGGAATTACGAGGGGTTGATGAGTAATCAAATTGATTCCGAATTGTGAAATGATTTCTTTTGTAAATTGATTTCATTTCCTCTATTTCAAAGATTTGTAGAGCCTTTTTAGTGGTATATTGAGTTGTATTGCACTTCCTTGACCCTCACTTCTAACCCTGATGTTAGTTTATGATTGGGTCATGATCAAGTGAGTGATAGTCTTGATTATACTCCTTTTTAGTTGAATATTGGGAGGGTGCATTATGACATTTATGCATGGCTTGGCAGTATCTGCAGGACACCTATAGTCGATGGGGGTTGAACATCGGCCTTTGTGCACATAGTAGCCTTCTGGGTGGGCGGAGCCCAGTCCCTTCCTAGGGGGGGACACGGCCCTAGGCGTAGGATCGGCCGGTCCTACGACTTATATTCTGCTTGCCGCCGGGCATAGTAAGACCCCGCGAGGTGCAGTATGGCTTTCCGCGGATGTAGAATTCCCGCGAGGTGCCGTTTAGTATGTAGATGTGAGATGGATTTCTGTTCTGGATACTGGCCAGCATTTATATTATCAGTATGGTGTCTTATTCTGCATATGCATGTGATAGTGGGGAGTTGTTGCTGGTTCGCCTGGGGCGTAAAACCCACCTCCCGATAGCTATCTAGCATTTATATTATCGGTATGGTGTCTTACCCTGCATATGCATGTGACAGTAGGGAGTTGTTGCTGGTTCGCCTGGGGCGTAAAACCCACCTTCCGATAGTTGTCTTGTTGATGATTCAGCATATTGACACCTGATTTATATGATTCAGTACTATGACCTGTTGAGCATATTCATGTTATCATACATACTTATTTGATTATTCTATATATGCTCCAGATGAGTTGATTGGGATTGTGATGATTTACTCCTTATTTCTTATGTTGAGTTATGTGTATCCTGTTCTTGATGACTGCTCATATGCTCTTGAGATTTCACCTCGAGCCATGATTATATCTGGTCTCATGTGCATAGTACTCTCTACTCCACTCACTGAGTATTTATATACTCACTCCCCAGTTTTGTGTTTTTGATTGCAGGGCAGGTATTGTATAGAGAGGAGCAGGGTTAGAGGTTGCCTGTTAGTTGTGCCGCTCCATAGTATAGTATAATATAGATAGAGGTTTATCACCTTTTTGTGTATTATAAACCTTCTGTTGTATTTAGTGTATAGTTACAGTCATAGATCCTATTGTGGATATGGGTTTGACCATGGATGGAATGGGAACCAGATTTTTATACAGTTGAGTTATATGCCTGTGATGATGTATTGATATATATTGTCCAGGTTCGTTATGTGACAGGTTATGTGATTGCTGCTCTGACAGGTAGCGTTGTTGTATGTAATGAGATAATCCTGACAGGTCACCATAGGAAAGGTGATCATTTTGTGCATGCATCATGCCAAAATTTTCAGAATTTATTAATGATTAATAGGTAATAGGGTTCTACGTGGTGGCTGGTGGCCTTATGCCTACCCGCACCCTAGGACCGTCGCGGCAGCCCGCCGGGAACGGGACGGGGGTCGTGACAAAGCTTGGTATCAGAGCAAAGGTTAAGAAGAGTCCTGTTAGAGCAATAGGGTGAGTCAGGATTAAGTATAGGATTATACTATGGAGCATAGGATTTTTCTGTATATTAATTTATGAGTCATTTATAATTCAGTAAAATAATTATGACTCAGTGTGTAATAACTGTCATCTCTCTTGATTCTTTTAGAGACATATAAAAAAATACCTCCAAGGAGAGGACCTGCTCGTCCTGGAAAGAGGATGGAGCCAGATATAGCATTGGATGCGGGTTCCGCACATGTCGAGCCCCAAAGAGAAAAATCTCCTCCTGCTGATAGACGGAGGGTTGATGATCAAGGAGAGGTAGGAAGTAGAGATGCATTGATGGAACAGTTACTGGCGGAAAATCAGGCTCTGAGGGAGCAGATTGCTCGGGGGAAATCTCCTGCCCCGTCAGTAGTATCCATCCCACCTCCTATACCTGTGCCAAGAAGTTTGGCCAGGCGAGCTCTATATGATGAGGGGATTACTGTACAAGAATTTCTGAGGCTCAGAACCCCGGAGTTTAAGGGGGAAGAAGGTGAAGATCCTCAGAGATTTCTGGAGGAGACTGAAAAGATGATACGGAGACTGCCCGGTTCTGATGCAAGAGCTATAGAACTTGTAGGGCTTACAATGAAGGAAGATGCCTGGGACTGGTACCAGAGGCACGTGGAGGACAGATTGTACAGTAGGAATCCTCCAACCTGGGAAGAGTTCAGGCAAGCAGTGATGGATGAGTTTTTGTCTCCGGCTGAGAGGCAAAATCGGGCTCTTCAGTTTGAGAGGCTGAAGCAGATGCCCGGAATGAGCGTATCTGAGTACGCTCGTGAGTTCACTAGATTGGGGAAGTATGCTCCTTACATCATCCCCACTGAAGCTGCCAGGATAGAAAGGTTCAGACGAGGTCTGATTTCTCTGCTTTATAATGCAGTACTGGCAGTAGAGGTCCCCACCTTGTCTAGGCTGATTGATAAAGCAAAACAGTGGGAGACCAGAAACAAAGAAGAAAGAGCTGAAAGAGAACAGAGAAAAATGAGTGTGGGGAAGGAGCAAAGCAGTAAAGATAGATCTGAGGGAGTAGATCTCTCGGAGGGCCCGACGGAGCAGTCTGTACGCTCAGCTCCACCTACCCCACGTAAGAGGAAATGGAGGAAAAGAGGTCAATCACAAGATACTTTTCTACCATCAGTACCTCGTCCTCCAGTCACTATAGCCAGAACTGAATCTGGGTTCCAATCATGGCCAGTGTGTGGCATATGTGGGAAGCAGCACCCTGGCAGATGCAGAATGGGTCAGGGAGTGTGCTACAGATGTGGACAGCCGGGTCATTTTGCCAGAGAATGCCTGCAGGGTGCCACCCAGCAGTTTGTGCCTTTAACATCCTACCCTTCTGTGCAGATGGACAGGCCTAGTAGTAGGGGGCCTGTAGGCAGAGGCAGAGGTCAGACACCAGCATCACAGCAGAGTGCCGGACCATCTCAGCCATTAGCTCCAGCAGGCAGAGGGCAAGGAAGGGTGTTCACGGTAAATCCACAAGAGGCACAGGCATTAAATGTAGCTGTGACAGGTATGCTCCTCATTGATAAGATTAAAGCTAGAGTGTTATTTAATTCTGGAGCTACCCATTCATTTGTGTCCCCTTATTTTGCTAAAAAGTTAGCTAAGGATAAGATATTAATGCATATTCCCTTAGCTATTAGTACATCTGTAGGGGATAGTATAGAAGCGAAGTATGTATATCCTACCTATGTGGTAGAGATAGAAGGTAAAACACTTCCAATTTATTTGATTCCCAATACCACACCGAGCAGAATATGAAGAGCAGACACACTCATCCCTTTGAGTAATCAGGTAATTTACTCTTTTAAATTCGAGGACGAATTTTATATAAGGAGGGGAGGATGTAATAACCCCAAATTTTTTTTTTTATATAAAAAGGGATAGAATAGTCATTTAAAATTGATATAAGGGGTAAAATGGGAAGGAATCAAAAATTAATGGCATAACTGTAGATCCGTTGAAGTGGCAGGGGCAAAATGGAAATTTAATAATATTAAAAAAAGGGTGAATAGTGTTTTGATGTGATTTAATTAGGGGTTTGCTGTGGCTTTTGGAATGAAACCGAGAGAGGAGAGGGGGAGGGTTCTCAGACGGCAACAAAGAGGAAAAAAAAAGAAGGAGAGGAAAGGAAAGGAAGAAAGGAAGAGGAAGAAGAAGAAGAAAAAGAAAAGGAAGGAGATCCCGGTTGCGCTGCCAGCTGAAGGGAAAAGTGTAGATCTTCTTCCCCTCTACGCAAGGACCTCGATTTCCAAAAAAAAAAAGGTAAATATCCATCCCTATCTAGTCTTTTGATGACATTAGGCTATACAAAGGGTAGATATAGTCTAGAGGGGTCGGATAAGGGTTGTAGAGGCGGTTAAAAGAGGAAGAATCGGATTTTGACAAATTTTTCCGGCACTACGGAAAAACTGTGTCGAAGTCCCAATTTTGGCGAATTATTTAGGGGGTCAAACGACCTCCGATAGCAATGCATATTACCTCTTTGGAATTCCCTATGAGTGTAGAATGTTAGGTAAAAATTTCATCAAATTTGGAGTTTGGAAAGTGGATCAAACCCAGGATGAAGTAACCGGCTGTCGGTCCGGGTTACTGTTCATCCGGGTGGAAAATAAGGGATTTCATGCTATAATAGAGTATTAAGCCTAAATCAAGCTAAAAGGGACCTTGTACTCATGCAAGGGAATCCCTAGTATACATAAATGATGAGTTAATTAATAGAAAAAGAAAAAAGAAAAGAAAAGATTTAGGGAACGGGGGAGTTGAATCAATTAAAGTTTCCTATATTATAATTGGCACGTAGATTATGGCCCTTGATACAAGACTAAATATATCGTAAATGCATGTCACAGTTGGGCAAGAAGCTAGGGAATAAGAGGAAGAAGTTCTCCACTGCCTGCTGTAGATTTTTGGAGGCGTATCAGGGCTGTGCCGGATTGACAGGTGAGTGGGAGTCATGTACTTTGCACCATGAGCATTCTTAATTCATTTTCATGAATGTCGCCAAGTGTGAATTGATTCCACTTGTGCATATTGACTGATATTGTAGTAGATTCCTCTATAATCTTGATTCTCCATGCTTGATTATTCTGTACATGCATTTGAGGAAACATTGAGAGGAATTACGAGGGGTTGATGAGTAATCAAATTGATTCCGAATTGTGAAATGATTTCTTTTGTAAATTGATTTCATTTCCTCTATTTCAAAGATTTGTAGAGCCTTTTTAGTGGTATATTGAGTTGTATTGCACTTCCTTGACCCTCACTTCTAACCCTGATGTTAGTTTATGATTGGGTCATGATCAAGTGAGTGATAGTCTTGATTATACTCCTTTTTAGTTGAGTATTGGGAGGGTGCATTATGACATTTATGCATGGCTTGGCAGTATCTGCAGGACACCTATAGTCGATGGGGGTTGAACATCGGCCTTTGTGCACATAGTAGCCTTCTGGGTGGGCGGAGCCCAGTCCCTTCCTAGGGGGGACACGGCCCTAGGCGTAGGATCGGCCGGTCCTACGACTTATATTCTGCTTGCCGCCGGGCATAGTAAGACCCCGTGAGGTGCAGTATGGCTTTCCGCGGATGTAGAATTCCCGCGATGTGCCGTTTAGTATGTAGATGTGAGATGGATTTCTGTTCTGGATACTGGCCAGCATTTATATTATCAGTATGGTGTCTTATTCTGCATATGCATGTGATAGTGGGGAGTTGTTGCTGGTTCGCCTGGGGCGTAAAACCCACCTCCCGATAGCTATCTAGCATTTATATTATCGGTATGGTGTCTTACCCTGCATATGCATGTGACAGTAGGGAGTTGTTGCTGGTTCGCCTGGGGCGTAAAACCCACCTTCCGATAGTTGTCTTGTTGATGATTCAGCATATTGACACCTGATTTATATGATTCAGTACTATGACCTGTTGAGCATATTCATGTTATCATACATACTTATTTGATTATTCTATATATGCTCCAGATGAGTTGATTGGGATTGTGATGATTTACTCCTTATTTCTTATGTTGAGTTATGTGTATCCTGTTCTTGATGACTGCTCATATGCTCTTGAGATTTCACCTCGAGCCATGATTATATCTGGTCTCATGTGCATAGTACTCTCTACTCCACTCACTGAGTATTTATATACTCACTCCCCAGTTTTGTGTTTTTGATTGCAGGGCAGGTATTGTATAGAGAGGAGCAGGGTTAGAGGTTGCCTGTTAGTTGTGCCGCTCCATAGTATAGTATAATATAGATAGAGGTTTATCACCTTTTTGTGTATTATAAACCTTCTGTTGTATTTAGTGTATAGTTACAGTCATAGATCCTGTTGTGGATATGGGTTTGACCATGGATGGAATGGGAACCAGATTTTTATACAGTTGAGTTATATGCCTGTGATGATGTATTGATATATATTGTCCAGGTTCGTTATGTGACAGGTTATGTGATTGCTGCTCTGACAGGTAGCGTTGTTGTATGTAATGAGATAATCATGACAGGTCACCATAGGAAAGGTGATCATTTTGTGCATGCATCATGCCAAAATTTTCAAAATTTATTAATGATTAATAGGTAATAGGGTTCTACGTGGTGGCTGGTGGCCTTATGCCTACCCGCACCCTAGGACCATCGCGGCAGCCCGCCGGGAACGGGACGGGGGTCGTGACACTTAGACTAACCTCAAGTTTTACAATTGATTGCGTATGAAATTGGTTAGTCTAGGCTTGGGCTGTATTGGTCTGTTGTTGTTGCTTGATAAAATCATGTTGTTGTTTCATCATATTAGGCATCATGATTTCTAATGGTGAAGGTTGTGATCGTTTCTTTCAATTTTAAAAATAAACCAGCAATAGCACGTATCCTGTAGGATAGTGATTTTTCTTAATTAAATACTTCAAAGGGTATAAGCTAGAGTAAATGATAAAAACTAAGAATTAATATAGATGTAGTAGTATGAATTATCTATGGAGGGAGGTGTTTAGGGCTAGAATCCACCGATAGATTTATATCCGTGACGCTTTCAATGATTGAGTTGTATTTAAGACTTGATTGCTTCCGACTACAAGCCAAAGCAATCATAAAAAAATATCATTAATTTCCAGCATGAATCATCTAAGTCTAGCACAACCATCTACCCTAACGATAAGCATGACCTATCTAACCTAGCATGATGCATCTGATCATTAAATCATTAAACATGAAATCGATGTCACATAAATATCTCCTCCAAACCACAGGTGTTGGATTCGATGAAATAGATCAATTTATGTAAAATATTTTCTGCAGGATAAATGATTCACATAAATTGGATAAATCATAAGATCAATTGATAAATTCTTTATCATGCAACAATCTTACAATACAAACTCAAATTAATAAAAATGAAACGAATACTCCTCTATGGCTTCATCAAACCCCTAAACCGAGGTTTAGCCGCTCATGGTGCTCGTCATCTCCATTGGTTGGCTGAAGAAATCCTTTGCCATCCATCTCAAATCCTTCCTCTTTTTTTCTTTTTTTTTTCTTTCACTAACTCATCCGCTCATAGCCTCCCTCTATTTTTTTATTCTTTTTTTTATTCTCCCTTCTCGACACCAAAATAGAGCATGCTCTGTTCTTTCTTTCTTCTCACCGTCCTCCTCCAGCCGATGGCCACCTTATATAGCCACTCTCACCTGGTGATGGATCCCTTGGGAGCGCGCTGTGGGGATGCGAATCCAGGATGCTCGATGGGAGGAGCCGCGGGATCAATGTGATGGCTGGCTCCGGATGCATCGCGGGAGAAGAAGCAGAGGACAGATCGCAGACGGAACGGCTCAAATCCGGAAGAGGGGGACGGCTAGATGCTTGGGTTCATGCCTGATCTCATGGGATGCTGGAAGCGTAGATCAAGGAGGAGATTTGGTTGCGGGATGGCTGGGAGGATCGCTCCGGACGACTTCTTTCTTTGGACCGTGGGAGAAATGGATGCGGGATCACCGGACGCCTGATGCGGAAGGATGGCTAACTCCGAGAGCAGCTGGGACGCGATGCTGGGAGGAGCGGAAGAAGAAGGTGGCTGGATCCATGGCTCTGGATGCTTCGTGGAAGGCTGGGACGTTGGATGTGGCTGATGGCGAGCTAATTGGAAGATGTGAATCTCGGCTGCTGGGAGATGGAACGGGCTGATGGCGGAGGAGTTGGATCTGGAGGCATCACGGGCGGAAGAAGAGGTGGAGGATCTGGTCGCTGGCTGCACCGCGTGGGACTCGTGGCTAGAACGGGAGGGAGGATGCGAATCTCGGTCGTGATGCATTGCGGGGGGAAGAAGATGAACAGTGGAGTTTTTATTTGTTTTATTATATATTATTTTTGTAACACTGTTCATATGAACAGTGTTAATAATGAATCCAGTAATTTTTTCCAAAATTACTGTGGATATTTAATTTTTTTTGTTTTAAAATTATAAATTTTATATGAAGGCAGGTAAGGAATTGGTTGGAAATTGGCTTTGGATTTGAGGTGGATCATGATCGTTGATTTGCTTGAACTTGTTCTCGAGCCCAATGTCATTTAAATTTAATTCTTGCTAAACTACTTCAGACCGGACTCGACAAGACTAAAAACAAGACCGTGACTTAATAAAAAGGGTTAATCAAACCTTTTTCCGCATACAAAAATAATTATCTAATTAGGACCAAAACCTATTTAATCATAGCCTTAGCTTGATTACAACTCCATCAGGTTACTAAACCGGGTCAACACAATCTCCTCCTTATATGTTTTCATAAAAGATCGCAACTAGGAGAGAGACAAGTTTGGAGTTTGTTTTAAGAAAAGAATTATTTACTTCTTACCATATTTTAAATTTATTTCAATGTTTATTCAATTTCATGGTAAAATATGTATTTATCGGTTTAAGAACATTGATAAGTGCTACGGAAAGATAACTAAATTATAAATTATTAAGCACTTATCAGGTTGCTGTGGGATAGGGGTATTATAAGAAGGTAGAGATGGAACCAAAGGTTGGTTCATTTGTGATGGACCTATCCTGGAAAAGTTATTCTGAAAAACCTGGTAGACCACCTTGATGTTAAATAGGTTCATTTTGCTTGTATGAGAAATTTGGATGGAACCTATTATCAGGGTGGTAGACTGGACTGAATGAATTGGGAGTGGGCTTCTTGAAGGCACTATATGAATTTAGAGCATTTGCTTGCTCGGCCTTTATGGTGGGCAGATTAGGGAAGCACTCCACTAGATGTTCTGGATTGTTACATAAGACACAAACTATGTGACTCGTGATCCACTTTCATGATGAGATTTACTCTTTATATGAACTCGAACTAGTGGAAACAGTGAAAGCATCAAACTTTTTACTTAAATTGTTCACTCCAGTCACCAGATTGGATATGACATTTTTGAGATCTGAGTCTATTTTTATTTCATAATTACTAGGTTTTCTAGACCCGAACTCATCTCTATTTACTTCCTCACCATAGCTACTCCAATTTTGGACGTTCTCGGCTAAGTCAACAAGAAATTCATAGGCTTGATCCGGGGTTTGGTTCATGAACCTACCATTGTGCATGGATTCAATCATATTCCTATGTGCTGGAGGTAATCCTTTGTAAAAGAAATGTACTAGATCAGCCTTGTCAAGCCCATGGTGCGGGCACTTGACCAAAAGATCATGGAATCTTTTCCAAAGTTGGAAAAATTCCTTCTCGGATTTTCCTCTAAAAGATCTTATGGCATCCTTAATTTTTTCAGTCTTTACCGTGGGATAGAACTTAGCCATGAACTTCCTAGACAGTTGTTCCCATGATATGATGGAATTAGAAGCAAGAGAATACAACCATGCAACGGCACGATCCTCTAAAGTTATGGGAAACAACCTTAATTTAATACCCTCTTCATCTATATTTTGATTTCTAAACGTTTGACAGATTGTCAAAAATTTGTTTAGATGAATACACGATTGTTCACTCTCAAACCCATGAAATTTGGGTAACATGTTTATTGTTACAGCCCGAATCTCGAATTGGGCTGCATTATTAATTGGTAATACTATGCAAGTAGGGGGACTAGTAGATGCGGGTGCGAACAACTCATTCAAAGTTCTAATATGTTCACCCATTGTAGAGATTGACGGTTGGTTTACAGTTCGCAGGTTGTGATGAAAACTTCTGTCAATCTCAAGATCAAATGGGGTTAACTTATCCCTTTTACCATGCATACATTATCAACAATTCATTAGATTTGACTCCTAAAATGAACAAAATCCTAAGAGAAAAGAAGAAGGACTAGACCAAGATGACCACAATCAACACCACACAACGGATTGGCTCTTTAATCTTGAGATTAAAGAAGGTTCAGTAGCTTTTAATCTAGTTGCACAGAGATTAATCAGGTTAAAAAGTTCTTGAAATTCTCTCCTAGATTAGACAGCTCCTAATCTCCCTTTCAGATTAAGCTTGAGCTTACCGGTTAAGTGATCCAGTAACTAGTGACCAGAAAAGTCCCGAGGTGTGTGGTGGTGCCAGAAGGGATACACCGATACCACAATATCTGTAACAGTTCTCACTATTGTAAAATTTTTCTAGGCATCACCAATTACTAAATTCTCACAGGAGTGGCATTCAGCCGCTTCTTTCCAAGAGCCTAATTGAGCTCGAAAATTCTAAGGCCAACGTCTAATTGATTTTAATTAATTTGGCTTAGGATATGTATGCAAGGTGGTGATTTTTAGGCTAAGGACAGGTAATAACTTTCCGACCTTAATTTTTTACTGGATTTTGCCCTTAAATTATTTTATGTAAATGTTTAATACTAAATGCAGCAAATATTCAATAATTTTTTAAAAGTTTATGGAATGTCATTAGATTGTACTGATTAAATGAGCAAGCAAAATTTTTTTATATATTTATTTTTCTTAAATATTTTTTTAATTTTATGTTTTTTTTAATTTTTATATAGGAATAACTTGAATGTAAACCAAAAACTATTCCTTATGCGTCAGTCAATCTCCGAATGCCCGTTGAATAAGCTCTGGAGATTACTCCGTGAGGAGCCCCAATAGAGGTATGATAACCTCGGGAGGATTGCACCCTATCAATTACTAGCATTTTTTTAAAATTTCAAATTTTGAATTTTAGAATTCAAATTTTGAATTTAAATTTTTAAATTTTAGAATTTTGAAATTTTTTTAAAAAAATTGAATTTTATTTTTTAAAAAAATTTAAATTCCGAATTTCAAATTTCAAAATTTAATAACTACGAAATTATTAACTAAAAATAATCAAAACAAGAGAAATTAGTAGAAATAAAAAAAACTTAATACCGAAGTGCGTTCACTCCGGGCATCCAAAATTTGATTTGATCTTTGATAGTTCCTAGACTCTACCACAAGTGCATGGGTTATGACAAGTAGAATAGGGCAAAAAGAGTATCATTTCCACAAGGAGGCGATTCAAGTACCAATTTATAAATTTTCTATATTATTTAGACGACCCCAAATTGATGTGACTGACTGCAATTTCTTGACCTGAAAAATCAAATATGAAAGGTTCCTAGGGCTTGGATTTCATCAATTGAATTTCTTCAATAAATTTAAATTTGATTGTTCATATTCTGCTAATTACAATGACCGAATCCCTTTTTTTTATGTGATATCCTCTTTCAAGGCATAACACTTATACCTATATTAATCCTATGTCTACTTTCGTATCATAGAAATTAATATAAATTCATTATGATCTGTGAAATTCTTGATTGTAGGTCACAAGGGTGTATATTTATTTCTAAACTACACCACCAATGTTTGATAAATTCACCAACTAATATTGAACTTCAACTTTCGTTACTTCATTCAATATCTTAAGCATGCAATTCATGGCCAGTAAATTGCAAGAATGAAAACCGAAATCATCAAATTATAATTAACAAAAGATATTCAATACGAGCATACTCAATTCATATCAAAAATTCAATGACTACGTCCTAGCCCTAGGATAAGAAAACTAGCAAATCATAACTAGTAAATCAATCCAATTATTTCTCAAACATAAATTCGCATTCAACATTCTTAATAACAATTCAGAAAATAAAAAATATATATAAGAGAAAGGAAAAGAACTCTATATTTGTAAAAATCCTCCGTTCTGTTCTTTCCCCCAGAATGCCAGTTTTTTCTTCCTCTCGGAATTTCTAGCTTTTCCTCCTCTCGAAATTTTAGATTCTCTACATTTCTTTTTTTTCTGCTTGTCCTCCTCTTCATATCTGCTGGCCCCCCTCCTCTTCTCGAAATTTCCTCTTTTTTTTTTTGAATTTTAAAACAGATTTCCTCCCTATCTGCTAGCTGAAATCCGAAATTCTAGGCTGATTTTTAGACTCGACTCTCAGCTGGATTTAGTGTACCAAAATAATATAATTTGGAGTTGGACCCTTCACAAAAGTTTTAGATCTCATTCTCAGATTTCCAACGCACCTGGGTTTGCATTATTCTGACTTATATAACTCCAGATACAAGCTGAAAACCGAAACAGGGTATGGGCTGCAGTAAAATTCTGGACAGATTCGGACTTTTCCGTTTCGGCTAAGTTTTGGACTTCAAAACTACAGAACTTGGTTTTGTGATCTTCATAAAAGTTTTAGGTCTACGTCTTATCTTTCCATCAAGCTAAACAACATATAAAACGGAGGTCTGTAGCTCCAGTCAGAATCCAAAAACCGAACAGTATTTTGGGTTAAATAGACCAGCCCAATTTCAACTGAATTCAATAATAAAAAACCTGCAAAATACCAAGAATTTTCAAGAATTAAATAAATGCAAAAGACACCTAAATTTTAGACAAATGAGCTAAAAACATAAAAAATACTCTAAATAAAATAATTAAGACTAAAAAATGTGTGAAATAAATTTCTACATCAATCTTCATGATCGTTCTTGCTTTTCGATTTGCCTCCCCGGCAAGGGCGCCAGAATTTTGTTGTCCAATTTCTATTTACCTAAAAATACGCTAAACATATCGTTGTTAGAACCGACAAACAAAGTTTAATTTAATTTTACTCTTACCTTTTCTACTCGAAGAATAGTGGTCGTTAGAGGTCGATCCACAGGGAGGCGGTTGGAGTTGCATAAAAATCAAAATGTTCACTCTGATTCAAAGCCGATTTTTGAATAATAAGAAAAATATTACGTCGGGGATGTTGAATGATTCTCTGGTCTACCAGAGAATGTTTTCTATTTGAAATTAATGAAAAGACAGGTACTTAGATTCGAAAAGCATTTATATATTTAACTAATCAAAGAAGAGCTTTGGCATAGAAAATGGATGGAAGCTAAGAAGATTAAAGCCTGGAACATAAATTGCATAAAAGAAAATTAAATATATTGCATCAAAGAAGAATTAAAAGATTGCATAAAAAGCAGAAATTAACTTAAACCTAGAACAAGGATTGCATGAAAGAAAAATTTAATAGATTTTATAAAAAGAAATGATTACAAAAAGTAAAAAATGAAGATTGGTAGCCTGATGCTGCCTTTCTTTGCAAATAAAAGAAAAACAAGAAAATTGCATTTTCTCTCCCTTTCTCTCTCACGGTGGAACTTCAATATAAAATAATATTTTTTTCTTTCTTCTTTCCAAGAACAGAGCATCCCCTGTTCTTGGCCCAACCGAGCACTCCTCCCTTCATCTTTTCCCCAAAAATTGAGCTCCCTTCTCCTCTCTCCTCCTCCTCTTTTATAGATCGCCCCCACCCCTTGAAGCCGGCGATGGATCCCCTGATGGAGGGGTAACGGACGCGGATCTTGGGGGTTTTGCCAGGACACGGAGCGGACGCGGGATGGCTGGCCGCGGGATTGCCTGGATGCGGAGATGGCTGGATCGTGGGAGGAAGGCGTGATCCGTGGAGCGCCGGATTGATTGCAGATGGCCGGATCAATGGAGCTAGCCGCTGGGATTCCGGGAGGTTGACGTGCGGACGGAAGAAGATGAGATCGGAGGCTGAGATGCGTTGTGGAACGGGTGCTGCAGGATCGACGGAAGGAGAAACGGATGCTGGGATTTCCTTCTTTGGGTGTCGGATTGGAAGCGGGAATCCTTGGATGCATTACTCGCGGAAGCTTGATCCGTGGAAGCTGAATACGGATGGGAGAAGAGGAGCTGGCCACGGGATCGACGGAATGGAGCTGGGAGGAGCCGATCACAGCTTGATGGGCATTGGGAGATTGCTAGGTCGGAGGCGTGCTGCTGGATGCACTGGATCGCTGATCACGGAAGGCTAGGAAGAGGGGCTGGCCGCAGGATCGACGAGAGGACGCCGTGGAAGATGGACGGGTTGATGCTGGGAATCTGGAATGGGCGCACGGCTGGGAATGGAAGGAACTGGACGCGGTGCGGTTGAGGAGCTAGGATGCTTGAATCGCTCGGAACGGCAGCTGGAATGGAAGGTTGCAACGCTGGTTGGGACTTGGCTTCACAGATGGGCTGGTGCTATGCATGGCATGGGATCTGGCACGCAGTGGGGACGCTGGGAAGAGTTGGCTTGGATTGACTCGGACGCTTGGGAGAAGCGTTTTGAATGCTGCTGTTGGGAGCTTCCTGAACCGCTGAGAAGGGGTTCGGAAGTCGATGCTTTGATGGGATGAGAAGATAGCCACTAATCGCTTGGGTGCTGTGGACGGTTGATGGTTTAGTGATGTTTTATTGAATGCAGGTTCGGATGAGATGTGGAAGGCTAGGATTTCATGCATGCATGGCAGCTGTGGAATTGTTGAGCTCGGGCTGTCGGGCATTAGGCTCAAACCTAATGTTATTGGATCTCTTGGATTACTTGCACTCAAACACAAATACAACGTTAATTAGTTAATTTTATCATTAATGATTAGCTATAATACTAATTAAGATGGTATGGCGATTGCACTTTTGTGCTCTCATCATCTTCCCACTCAGAAGACCTTATCCACATGATGAAACGGGGGAGTTACCGAGCCTATATAAAGAGAGACTTCTTTGATCAATGGGCAAACTTGGGGGGAAGGAGGCTGAATCCCATAGGTACAGGAGGGAGAGAATACTTTGGGTATTGTGGGAAGAACTTCTCACGGAAAGAAGGCGGTCATGATGGGAGTCTTTTGCACTACTGTTGTTGTCCACCACTGAATGGAAGCCTGATCTCTTCATTAGGGCAGGATGAAGCCCTAACAAAAGCGACAACGGTTCTTGTATTTTTATTATTTTGTTCTTAGAATTGTATGAACTTAATTGATTTTATTAAATATCCTTTTACCTCATACTTAGGGTCTGTGATTTTAAGTATGTTGTTTATGCAAGTATTCTTCATGATCACTAAGTAAGAATGAGATAATCCATGCTTAGGAAAGATGCGGTGTCCTGCCACATTAGTTTAGGGTAGACATCTCATCCCAACTGAAGATGGGTTTTCCTTAAATTGCTTTTGTGAATTTATATTTGAATATTTATTAGGCTTGTAGCCAATTTGAATGTTAATCCAAGAATAAATTAAAAATACAATTAATCTTTGTTCTTATGTTAGTGGTGAATTTCTTATCCTAGGCTCTCTCAACTGATATCATTTTAATTGCATTCCCTTTAAATTATTTAGTTCAATAGTCTTCACGAACTTTCTTTTTCGAACATTCTTACGAAAATAATTGTATCACAATCCCTGTGGATCGATACCCGTAATCACTATCCTACCAGATACGTGCTATTGCGTGGTATTTAAAGTTGACTATCAATTTTTGGCGTCGTTGCCGGGGATTGCTAGCACGGTTGTTTTCTTTTTGTTTATTGACTTTTATTTGTTTCGTTTTAGCGATTGGATACATCTACTTCCTTATATTGCTATATTTTTGAGATGTACTAATCATTATTTGTTTTGTTAGGACTATCGAAAAAAAAAAGAAGGAACGAATTCTGGATGACTAGAGGAAGTTCGCCGGTCGGGCTTACTTATTCTGTAGGCGGGTTGCCTCCTCTTAGTAGACCCTTTTTGAATCTCCTTATGTTTAGGAAAGGAAAGACGAATAGCTTCAAAGCTTCCTTGGGGTGATAAAAGAATCTTGGCTACTCACCTCCTAGCTTCCCTTCTTTGAAATCTAGATCTTCTGTTTAGCGAATCTGGAATAAGGAAGCAAGAAAGCAAACAGGAGTGGTGCAGCAGGGGAGAGTCACAGATTCCCTTTTTCTTAGGGCCGGTCCAAATGCTTTTTTTTCTTGCATGGGCGGAGATCTAAGTGCGAAAGAAACTGGCAAACAGCCCCCTCGGGGTTACCACACTTCCGTCAGCTCGCTCGCCATTACGTACTGAAGAGGTTTGATCAATTAGCTTGCTGCAATTTTTGCTTGGTAACCTCTAAACCTCTCCTGTCTTTTCGCGCATCATCTTGCAAACATAGTGGGGAAGCTCGGCACATACGTCTCGGCATATGTGTGTCTAGTCTGTCGCCCTCTTTAAACTACGAATGCTCGAATAGATATTACTTAGGTTGTTCATGCATTTGAATCCTTGTTGTGATTGTTTGATTTAATTTGAGTAAGGCGTGTATGATTGCTTGACACACCACTTAATATATCACGCACATAGTAAGGAAAATCACCCCAACAAGATACGAACTGGATTTCATCACCAGATTCTTGCCCAAATTAGGTGAATCAATTCTCACATAGCTATTACTTTAATTAAAATCAATTAGACGTTGGCTCCTAGGGACATTCGAGCTCAATAGGACGAAGATCACCGAAAGTTGCACCAATTTCGCTCTGTGGCTCAGTTGATGTCTAGGCAGGCTATCTCTATAGTAGAAACCATGAGCGTTGTATCTCCTATACTTCTTGTTCATGTTACAGACTTACATTCCTTTATTTCATGTTCAACTGTCGGTCTGACATAACTTATTTTCTATGATGAGTAGATTTCACCTTGCCAAGGTCTTTTCAGAGACGGCGATTTCACACTAGCTGAGATAGAGCACTTTGTTGATCATGAGGACAAATCCCACCCAAAGTTTGTTGATGTTGCCGGCCTGGAGTTTTTGATGTTCCCTAGGGAGGAGCAACTAGCAGGGAAATCAGTCAAGTCAATGATCCTTGGTAAAGCTGTTTCAGAGGTTGGTTTCTTTGACTACCTTATTATCACCTTTGTGCTGATCGTTTCTTCCTTTACCTTTATTTTATTTTGACATCTCTATTCTTCATTTGGTTTAGTTTCCTTTAAACATTGTTTTAATTTCTTTTTATAGGCAACAATCAACAATGAGACACTTGGTTACTTCATAGGACGCGTGTATCTTTTCTTGACTCGTCTGGGAATTGACAAAGGTAGATTGCGCTTCAGGCAGCGTCTGCCAAATGAGATGGCTCAGTATGCTGCAGACTGTTGGGATGCGGAAATAGAATGCTCCTATGGTTGGATTGAATGTGTTGGGATTGCTGATAGGTCTGCTTATGATTTACTAGCTCATTTGGTACGTAATCAAGACCTGTTTGCACCTAAGAATGCCGTGATGAGTTCTGATTGTGACAAATTATAATCTTATGCACCTCTTACAAAACTATTCTTCTTTTAAACACGTGAGAGGACTAGTTAGCAATGCATTGGGTCAGGTTGATTTGTGATTGGATTGAATTTGGGTCGTCATCAAAACTCTCAGCGCATACAACCCACAACGTTTGAAAAGAATAAATGTTGGATCCTATTTAATTAAACCTGATCCCGTTTAATTAGAACCCACATCTTGACAAGTGTCCCTTGAATTTCGTAAATCCTGATAATCACAAGGGCATTAAGGTATTTTCACAGCAGTGAAGGATTACCTTGATGGGGGGTGACTCTTCACGGGTGTAACCACCTGCAGCGTTTGGTCCCTGAAGAGGGCTATAAATAGCCTGTCAGACCCCTTCTCTAATACACGCATTAAGTGCTCTCTCTCCAGAAGATTACTTGCTAACCTTTGTTCAGATCACCGGTGATCAAGGCTGCGCACGCATTTCAAAGCCCAGAGCGCAATTAAAGATGGATTTAGCGAATCAAGGTATGATTTACAATTCATTAACTTAATCAATTCCAAAATAAATCATACCCGTTTGGTTCGCTGGTTAGAAATGCCTAGGACCCCGATGTTATTTACACATATGAAAGAATTTTGGCTTTCCGATGTGGGACTAAAAGCTTCTTTCGGAATGAAATTTTTTGCCCATATTACTTAAAGAAATGAAATCTTTTCATCTGGGCGATGTGGGACTAAACTCTTCCATCTTTCCCATCTTCCATTTTTTACTCAAGAAAATAAGGAAGGGAGAGCCGCTGCCATGGCCGCCGCTGCGAACAGGGCCATGGCCACCGGTCCATCTTTTCCCCGTCCAACTGGTGGCCAACAGGGCCACTGTCCAGCGGCCCGACTCCCCGGCTGCCGCTGCGACCCGCCCCCCGGCGAGCCGGCAGCGGCTGCAACCTGCCGTGGCCGCCATGGCCACCGCGGGCGAAGAAGAAAAAAAAAAAAAAGGGGGAAGAGAGAAGGGAGAAAGGACAGCGGCGCTCCGTCTTCTGCCGCCGTACCCTCCTCCCATGAAGTGGCCGGGGAAGCCATTGGTGGCTGCATGGGCCGGCTAGTGGCCGCGCCGCCGTGTAAAGGGGACGGGTCTTCACACCGTCGTTTCCCTTAGCCCTCCCATGTGGCCGGAGAGGCCAACGGACCGCCGGCGTCGTTTTGGCGGTCGGAGGCGTGAGCAACCGGCAGCCACCGGCGTCGTTTGGGAGAGGATGGCTTGCCGGTTTGGCTCTTCCCTGTTTTCCTATCACGATTTGGGGAAGATGAACAGTGAAGGGATTAACGGGTTTCGGGTTTTCTAAACCCACAACCCGAATCCGGTTAATTTAAAAAAAAAAAAAAAGGGTGAAGGGATTAACAGGTTTCGGGTTATTGGGCTTCGCCCCGCAACCCGAAACCCGAATCCTTTTGACTAAACTGTGAGTTTTGCACAGAAACCCCTGACAATATGTTATTCTGAACAAGGGAATTCCGAAATTCATCTATGGTCCCCAGCCGAAAGATAAATTACAGAAAGGTCCTAAAATATATTTATTTGATCCCTGTACTTAGGATTTATTACAGAACAGTACACCGATTATTACATATTGGTCCCTGTAATGAATTTATTACATAAATAATCAATTTAGATTCTTTCTTATGATGATACATGATTATTTAAATTATTCATATTTTTCATGATAAAAGAATGATATATGCATGAGACGAGCCAAAGCATCTTATGTAGGAAAAGACATATAAATGATTAAATTTTTTGCATATTTGTGGTGACGAGCCTAAGCATCCCATAAATTTTAAAATGCTTTAGTTTAATTTAATCAATAAAGAGTCTTTTTATCATCATCTCATGAAATTGAATAGTTGCATCATATATAATGAACCGGCCCCAAAGGGAAATCATTATACAAAGTTAATGATGGGATGAAATAATGTTATTAGTATGATATTTATGATGAAATCTTGTTGCCCAAAGGCCTTGAATTCTTCATTAACATTGAACAATATCTAGTAAAATTTTATCCATTGAATAACGGTGTCTAAGAAAAGCTTGTCAAAAAGGCATACGTGCCTAAGAAAGGCTGGTACTTAAGTGAGCCTAGTGCTCCACCACCGATCTGGAGCTGATCTGGCTGTTATTCTTTGGATTTTTCAACTAGATATATAAAGTTCATTAAATATCATACTTAATACATTAGTTTTATCGTAAAGGGGTAAATCATGTAAAGTTAATTTTGATTTACTCACTAAATTGCTAATATGGGTTAGTGATTTAGATAAGGTTTTAGCGTAATTATGGCATGCATATTGATAGTAAGCATATGTTTTGCAGCTTTGTTTCCGACAGTTTTTTCACAATCTACATCATGCATCCCAATACTTAATGGTTCAAATTTCTCGAAATGGAAAGAAAGGCTGACATTTACTTTAGGGTAAATGGATATTGATCTGGCACTTCGTGAGGACATGCCACCTGTCCCCACGGAGAAAACTACGCCAGAGGAGAAAAAGTTGTATGAAAGGTGGGAGCGGTCAAACCGCTTAAGTCTTTTACTCATACAAAATCATATCTCCAGAAAGATAAGGGGCTCAATTCCAGATTGCAAAACTGCAAAAGAATTCTTAACAGCAGTAGAAGAGCAATTTGTGAGTTCAAAGAAAGCCCTAGCCAGCACCTTAATATCAAGGTTTGCTTCCTTAAAGTATAATGATAATGGTGGCATACGCGAGCACATTATGGAATTACGTGACATCGCTGCCCAATTAAAATCATTGGAAGTAGACATGTCAGAAACTTTTCTTGTACACTTTGTCCTTAATTCTCTGCCTATGGAGTATGCACCATTTAAGATCTCATACAACACACATACAGAAAAATGGACTATGAATCAACTTCTAGCCATGTGTGTTGATGAGGAGCAGAGAATAAAACAAGAGAGGCAAGAGAGTGTTTATCTCACCTCTCATAAGGGAAAAGGACATAAAGAGGTCGGCAGTACCAGTCATCATATTCCTGTTAAGAAGAAGAAAATGAAAGTGTCAGCCAAAGTGACTGACAAAAGGCAAATAAAGTGCTTCTTCTGTAAGAAACAGGGACATTTGAAAAAGGACTGCATCAAGTACAAGAAATGGCTCGAAAAGAAATGTACTTTTCTTTCCTTAGTGTGTTATGAATCAAATTTTATTGATGTACCTCATAACACATGGTGGATTGACTCTAGTGCTACTATCCATATATGTAAAACTTTGCAGGGATTGTTGAACAAAAGAATTCCAACGGAAAGTGAGCGAAGCATCATAATGGGAAATAAGATGCGTTCACATGTGGAAGCTGTTGGAACGTTCAAATTGACCTTAAAGACTGGCCATATTTTGTACCTAGAAAATACCTTTTATGTACCTGGATTTTCTAGAAACCTAATATCTATTTCAAAACTTGTTTCCTTTGGATATACCGTTTCATTTGGACGGTCATTTGTAAACCTTTCTTTGAATAATATTATTGTTGGTAATTGCTTGTTAGAGGATGGTTTATTCAAATTAGACCTTGATACATCCTTTGAACTGTCCCTTTTATCCCTGCAAAATAAAGAACATTATGGATTAAAACGTAGCATGATAAATGAAAATTCCTCTATGTTATGGCACCGAAGATTAGGACATATCTCCATAAAAAGAATCAAGAGATTAGTAAATGATGAAATTTTACCAACTCTTGACTATGGTGATTTTGAAACTTGTTTAGACTGCATCAAGGGAAAGCAGACTAACAAGTTTAAGAAAGGTGCCATTAGAAGTACAAATTTATTGGATCTCATACATACAGATATATGTAGGCCCTTTTCGATCCCATGTTTTACTGGTCATAAGTATTTTATCACCTTTATTGATGATTACTCACGCTATGGGTATCTCTACTTGTTGTATGACAAGGCTGAGGCATTAAATGCCTTTAAGCTTTTCAAAACAGAGGTAGAGTTACAACTTGATAAAAAGATTAAAGTTGTGAGATCAGATAGAGGTGGTGAATACTACGGTAGGTATACTGAAACTGGACAACATTTAGGTCCATTTGCTCGATTTCTTCAAGAGCAAGGTATAGTTGCACAATATACTATGCCTGGTACTCCTGATCAAAATGGAGTTGCGGAAAGAAGAAACCGAACATTAATGGAGATGGTAAGAAGTATGATTAGTCACTCAACTCTCCCAATTTCTCTGTGGGGTGATGCCTTAAAAACCGCTGCGTATATTCTAAACAGGGTTCCTACTAAAGCTCTCTCAAAAACACCCTATGAAGTTTGGACAGGTAGGAAACCTAGTTTAAGACATCTACACATTTGGGGGTGTCAAGCTGAGGCAAAGGTGTACAACCCACAAGAGAAAAAGTTGGACTTTAGAACCATTAGTTGTTATTTTATTGGTTATCCAGAAAAGTCCAAGGGATACAGATTTTATTGTCCTAATCATACTTTGAGGATTGTAGAGACAAGAAATGCTAGATTCCTTGAAAATGACCAAATCAGTGGGAGTATAAAACCTCAAGAAATTAATTTTGAGGAACAGCAAACTCCGTATGGTGTGCAAGATTCAAATAAGCAGCCAATGATTCCCCTACCTATCATTGATAATGATTTGGAGGAGGATGAGTCTACTATTGATATTCCACTTGAATCTGTACCAGTTATCACTGAGAATGTTGCTCCTCCACCTATAGTACCAGTGGATCAAGAAGCAACTTTAAGAAGGTCATCAAGGGTAAGGAGATCTCCAATTCCACCAGATTATATAGTATACCTTCAAGAAAATGATTATGACATTGGAAATATAGATGATCCAATAAATTTCTCACAAGCCATATGAGGATGATAGTGTTATTTTGATGATTAACAAACAATTGTCCAAAGCATGCTATAAGTTAAATTGATACTTCATTTATAAGTTCATTACTCTCAGTTCATATGCTTAATTGAAAATATATATATGATCTTGTTCATTTGGATGGATCTAATCTTGAGAATGCAGCAAAGTGTGAATTGAGTCGACCCATAGGTTGATTGGGACGACCCCGGCACTTAAAGGAATCATCTGGCACACTCCTGCAAAAACAGCACAAATGAACAGTGAGTTGGGTCGACCCAAGGTAAGCATGAGTCGACCCAACCTCCAAAGAACCTCAAAATGCCAAGGAAAAATGCTCTCTGGATTTACTGAGAGGGTCGACCCACACAGTGGTTGAGTCGACCCAAGCTTGAGTCGACCCAAACCCTGAGAGGGTCGACCCAAAGGCAAGACAGAAAGACAGACAGAAATCGGTTCTCTGGAATTACTGAGAGGGTCGACCCAAGAAGAAGTTGAGTCGACCCAAGTAAACTTTGAGTCGACCCAAACTCTGAGAGGGTCGACCCAAATTGAAGACAGAAAGACAGACAAAAATTGATCTTCTGGGAATACTGAGAGGGTCGACCCAAGAAGAAGTTGAGTCGACCCAAGCAGACTTTGAGTCGACCCAAAGAATGGTTGGGTCGACCCAAGTGAAGGAAGTTTGAAATTCATGTTTCTGTGTTCTCTGAGAGGGTCGACCCAAGGAATGTTTGAGTCGACCCAAGGTCAAGTTGGGTCGACCCAAGGACAGGATGAGCCGACCCAACCACGGGCTGAACAGTAACGGCTAGTTCTGCAGATGTACTTTTTGTCCTTTCCAAGGCTTGTAACGGCTAGTTTTTCAAATCTGACGGATGGGGCTTGACCAAAGAAGGTGGGAGGCTATTTAAAGGGCACTATTCATCAGAGAAAATAATCTTTTGAGAGGTTTATAAAAGAATACACAAGAATACAAAAGAGCCCTAATCTCCTTCATCAAGAAGCTTCATCCAAGAATCAAAGGAAAGGATTGAGCACATTCAAAGAGGCATCAAGAGCTCCTTCCCCCATTGAAGAGTGAAGCTTCCTTGACAAAGAAGAGCAAAGCAACTTCAAAGCGATAACTTCCTTCTAAACTCTTCTTTGTTGTTCATATTGTCTTATATACTCATTTAGGAGTTAAATCTTTTATTTTCATTTGCTTAAACACTTTGTAAAGGTTCGTTGGTAAGCCCGCAAAACCAACAAAGGTTTTTGGTGAACCCGTAAAACCAAAGTTGTATAGGTTCGTTGGTGAGCCCGCAAAACCAACAAGGTTCTTGGTGAGCCCGCAAAACCAAGTGTATAGGTTCGTTGGTGAGCCCGTAAAACCAACTAGGTTTTTGGATTGTGAGCCCGGAAAACAATCCAACTGTAATCCGTGTGATTATAGTGAAATCCCAAGGGTACGCTTGGGGAGTGGACGTAGGTGCTAAGGAGAGCACCGAACCACTATATATTGTGGTGTTTGTATTGTGCTTGTGTCTCTATTTTCTCTTGCTTTACCTTCTATTATTGCATTAGCTTAACTCACTCAAATAGCTTAAGAAAGCATCCACCACACTTAATTAAGAAAGTTTTTAAAAGCACCAAAAGTTTAAAAGAAACCAATTCACCCCCCCCCCCCTCTTGGATTGTCACCTTGGGCAACAAGTGGTATCAGAGCGAGGTGCTCTAATAGTGCTCATTGATCTAACCATCAAGAGTTAAAGATCATGGCAACCCAAGTGGGAGGTGCAATGAGTGAGGGGCAATCCACAAATAGACCACCTCTATTTAATGGCACAAACTATGCATATTGGAAAGCTAGAATGAGGATATTCATTCAAGCTTCAGATTATGAGGTATGGCAAATAATCACTAGAGGACCTCACACACCCACACTCAATGTAGAAGGCACTATCATTCCTAAACCAGAAATGGATTGGAATGAAAATGATAGAAGACTTGCACAATTAAATGCAAAAGCAATAAACATACTTTATTGCTCTTTAGATGTAAACGAATTCAATAGAATATCCACTTGCTCCACTGCCAAAGAAATTTGGGATAGACTTGAGGTCACACATGAAGGGACCAACCAAGTCAAGGAATCAAAGATAAACATATTAGTACATAAATATGAATTGTTTAAAATGGATTCTACCGAGTCCATAACTGATATGTTTACTCGTTTTACTGATATTATAAATGGGCTTAAAAGTTTAGGAAAATCTTATTCTAACTCTGATTTGGTGCGAAAAATTCTCAGGTCTCTACCAAGGAATTGGGAGGCCAAGGTAACCGCCATACAAGAAGCAAAGGACCTCAACGCACTGCAGCTAGAGGAGCTTCTAGGGTCACTCATGACCCATGAGTTGACCATGAGGCAAAACTCAGAAGATGAGGTCAAGAGAAGAAAGCCCATAGCCCTAAAGACTACCACCCCTAGACAACAATCTGAATCAGAAGATTCAGATGATGATGAAGATATTGATGAGGAAGGGATGGCAGTGCTTGGGAGGAAATTCAGAAAATTCATGAGAGGTAAAAATAGATTCCATAGAAAGAAGCCCTTCTCTAAAGGAAATTCAAGCAAAGAGAGGGGTAAGGATAAAGAAAAGGGTAAGGATAAAGAAAAAGAGAAAGAAACCCCTATTTGCTATGAGTGTAATAAACCCGGGCATTATAAGATAGATTGCCCAGATATGAAGTGGATAGCAAGAAAATTGAAGAAGAAAAATTTTATGGCTGATTGGAGTGAGAGTGAGGAATCAAGTTCAGAGGATGAAGATCATCAAGACACGGCACAAATATGTCATATGGCCAATGACGATGAGGTAGATTCTGAACTTGACTGTGATTTTACTGTTGATGAATTACATGATGCTTTCTTAGAACTCATGGAAGAACATAAGAAAGTAATTAATAGAAATAGAGCTCTAAAAGAAGAAAATCAATCTCTTATTAAAGATAAAATAAAATTGTCTAATAACTATGAAACGTTAAGTAGGAAATTTGAAAATGAAACCGAAAATCTAATTGCTGAAAATATTAAGTTAAAAGAAGATGCTGAAAAGTATAAATCCTTGGTAGATAAATTTACTCTTAGCTCTACTAAATTGAATTTGATACTTGATAGTCAAAGAGCTGTATATAATAAGGCTGGTTTAGGTTATAGAACAAATACAAAACAAAAATTCTTAAAGAATATTTTTGTGAAAGCTAAAAATAAAAATGTTACTTGTTATTGTTGCAATAAGATAGGACATAGAGCATATGAGTGTAACTTTAGAAAATCTAGTCAAAGCAAATCAAGTAATAAACAAAAGGTTAAGAAAGTTTGGGTTCCAAAAGGAACATGGAGTACTAACCCTAAAGGACCCAACTTAGTTTGGGTACCTAAAGTTTCATCTTGATCTTGATTGCAGGTGTGTCTTACAGCTGATAAAATAGAAAAACGATGGTATCTTGATAGTGGCTGTTCAAGACACATGACCGGTGACGAAGATCAGTTTGTCACTTTGGAACCAAAGAAAGGTGGAGTAGTTACCTATGGAGACAATGGTAAAGGTCATATCATTGGAAAGGGTAAAATTTTCATTGCTCCATCTATTTTTATAGAAAATGTTTTATTGGTTAAAGGTTTGAAACATAATCTTCTTAGTATAAGTCAATTTTGTGATAAAGGATTTAAAGTTACATTTGAAGCATCTGTATGCATTATCACAAATCCTAAGGATAATAGCATTGTACTTGTAGGACAAAGGCAAAGAAACATTTATTTAGTAGATCTTCATGAATTAGGTAAGAAAAATGGTTTATGTTTAATGACTAATGAAGAAAAGAAGAATGAAACTAGTTGGCTTTGGCATAGAAGACTAGGACATGCTAGTATGGAATTAATATCAAAACTAGTTAAGAAGGAATTAATAAAGGATGTGCCAAAATTGATTTTTGAAAAAGACAAAATATGTAGACCATGTTCATTAGGAAAACAAACTAGATCATCCTTTAAATCGAAGAATGTAGTATCAACAACTAGACCATTTGAACTCATACATATGGATTTATTCGGACCTACTAGAACTACAAGTCTAGGAGGAAAGAAATATGGACTAGTTATTGTTGATGATTTTTCAAGGTATACATGGGTTTCATTTTTGGCACATAAAAATGAAGCATTTTCAGAATTTTTAAAACTATATAATAAAATAATAAATGAAAAGAAATTCACATTGATAGCAATTCGAAGTGATCATGGCACGGAATTTGAAAATCAACACTTCGAGGAATTTTGCACTAACAATGGAATATCACATCAATTTTCAGCACCTAGAACGCCTCAACAAAATGGGGTTGTTGAAAGGAAAAATAGGACATTGGCGGAAATGGCACGCACAATGTTGTGCGAGTCAAATCTTCCAAAGTACTTTTGGGCTGAAGCTATAAACACCTCTTGCCATATCCTAAATCGAGTTTTAATACGACCTATAACTAAGAAAACTCCTTATGAACTTTGGAAGAATAAGAAACCAACTGCAAAATATTTTAAAGTGTTTGGATGTAGATGTTTTATTTTAAATAATGGCAAAGAGGACTTAAGCAAATTTGATGCCAAGTCAGATGAAGGTATCTTCTTAGGATACTCCACATCTAGCAAGGCATACAGAGTATTCAATAAAAGAACCTTAGTAGTGGAAGAGTCGGTAAATATCATATTTGATGAGTCTGATAGTGAGTCTGCTAGGAAAGAAAACTCTATTGATGATGATACAGGAATTATCGACTTTGAGAAGTTAAAAATTGATGACGCACCAAATCAAGATAAAGGAGAGGATTGCGTGCCACCACAACCCCAAGACATGCCAAAAGAATGGAGGTATGTACATGGACATCCCCAAGACTTAATTATTGGTGATCCATCTCAAGGGGTAAGAACTCGATCCTCTCTTAGAAATTTAAATGATTATCTTGCTTTTGTTTCACAATTAGAACCTAAAACATATGAAGAAGCTGAAAAAGACACTAACTGGATAAATGCCATGCAACAGGAATTAAATCAATTTAAAAGAAGTAATGTATGGACATTAACTGAAAGACCAAAGCATAATTCAGTAATTGGAACAAAATGGGTATTTAGAAATAAATTAGATGAAAATGGAGTAGTTACAAGAAATAAGGCTAGACTCGTAGCTAAGGGATATAATCAGGAAGAAGGAATAGATTATGATGAGACATTTGCTCCTGTAGCTAGATTAGAAGCTATTAGATTACTTCTAGCATTTGCTTGTTTTATGGACTTTAAGTTATATCAAATGGATGTGAAGAGTGCATTCTTAAATGGCATTATTGAGGAGGAAGTATATGTAGAACAACCTCCAGGATTTGAAAATCATGAATTGCCAAATCATGTGTTTAAATTACATAAGGCATTATATGGTTTAAAGCAAGCACCTAGGGCTTGGTATGATAGGCTAAGTAAATTTCTGATTGATAATGATTTCTGTAGAGGAAATGTAGATAAAACTCTATTTCTCAAGAAAAAGGACAAAAATCTATTAGTGGTACAAATATATGTAGATGACATAATCTTTGGTGCCACTAACGATACTCTATGCAAAGAATTTGCTAACTTAATGCATGGAGAATTTGAGATGAGTTTGATGGGAGAACTAAGTTTCTTTTTAGGATTACAAATCAAATAAACCAAAGAAGGGATTTTCATTCATCAAACTAAGTATACAAGGGAAATATTGAAGAAGTTTGGTAATGAAAATCATAAGGGAATTGGCACTCCAATGAATCCCACTAGTAAGCTAGACAAAGATGAAAAAGGAAAAAGTGTGGATATTAAGCTCTATAGAGGACTAATTGGATCCTTGCTCTACCTTACGGCTAGTAGACCCGACATTGTTTTTAGTGTAGGGATATGTGCTAGATATCAATCGGATCCTAAGGAGTCACATTTAAGTGCAGTTAAGAGGATCCTTAGATATTTAAGAGGAACCACCACCATTGGATTATGGTACTCGAGAGACTCATGTCTAGATTTGCTTGCATACTCAGATGCAGATTTTGCCGGATGCAAATTAGATAGAAAGAGCACAAGTGGCACATGCCAATTCTTAGGAAACAATTTAGTATCATGGTTTAGTAAAAAGCAGAATTCAGTAGCACTATCCACAGCCGAAGCTGAATACATAGCTGCTGGTAGTTGCTGTGCTCAAGTATTATGGCTCAAGCAACAACTAGAGGATTATGGAGTTAAACTAGATAATATTCCTATCAAGTGTGATAATACGAGTGCTATCAATCTCACTAAAAACCCAGTTCAGCACTCTAAGGCCAAACACATAGAAATAAGGTACCATTTCATTAGGGATCATGTGCAAAATGGAAATGTATGCATTGAGCATATATGCACGGAAAAACAATTGGCCGATATATTCACAAAACCACTGAGTGAAGATAGATTCTGTATGCTCAGAAGGGAATTAGGTATATGTGATCCTTTTATTGAATGAATATGGAAGGAAGTTAGTAGTCTCATGATACATTCCTCTAACTTCAAAAATCCCATGAAACATGAGTCAAACTTGTTATCTATAGATTCCTTACTCATGTATCATTGTTCCATAAAGAGCTTATAAGAATTGGAAGCAAGAAAAACTTTTTAGAAGCAAAAAGGAAGAGAAAACAAATTTCTGCACTTGGGTCGACCCAACCCAGAACATGGGTCGACCCAACGTTGAGTCGACCCAAGAAAATTCTTGAGTCGACCCAACGTCGGGACCCCACTGTTAAAAGGGGGCCCGAGAGCACATCTAGGGCACTGTTTGCCCTTTGTCTTCTTCCAAAAAGCTTGGTCCCCACTCTCCAATCTCCACCAAACTCCTCCAAACAGTAGATTTCTTTAAGATCTTGGAGAAATGGGTCCCAAACGAGCCGTAGCCAAAAGATCCGGAAGAGTGAGCCGAGTTCAACAAGAGGAAAGGCGCCCTACCGAGCCTTCTCCCGTGTCTCCACCACGTGAGGCACGTGCGGAGGTCCCTCCTCCTCCTTCCCCCTCAGTGCTTCTTGCAAGATTTGCGGGGAGGCCGGTTACTACCGGAAGAAGGATCCATTCGAAGTTTTTCAACCAAGAAGGATTTCGAATTTGGGAATGGATCCAAAGACAAGGATGGGAGTATCTTTGCTCCCTTGATGTGGTGATTTACCCCGGGTTAGTCCAAGAGTTCTACGCCTTCCTCAAGACTGGTATGGGAGGGCTTGTTTCGGATGTTAGAGGGGTTCGGATCCGTGTATCCGAGGAGAGCTTGAGTGAGCTTCTACACCTACCTTGCACAGGAGCTACTCCGGAAAAGTCAGACAACAAGATGAGAGCTCTACAGTTGATTATGGAGAATGAGAACTTCGATTTCTCTCAGAAGGTAATTGCTAGTTCTCTTTCTGCCGAAATGAGGTTGTTGCTCAACATGATAAATAGGATTTTATTTCCAAAGACCGGGAGATTTGATCTCATCTCAGAGAGAGATCTTGCAGTGATGGAGTATATGATTCGGGGGATTCCCCTAAATCTTCCGGCCATGATATTGAAACAAATGAGAAAAGTAATAAGCAGCAACAGGGTATCATTACCTTATGGTATGATACTTACATTGATCTTTCGTCAGCATGGGTTACCTCTCGAGGAGGAAGCATTCAAGAACCTGCAACCCACAGACACGTACACTGCACGGTCACTCATACGCATGGGTTATGAGAAAGTGAACGGGCAGTGGATTCATACTGGTGCAGGCATTCAGGGTGAGGCACCAGAGGGAGAGGCACCAGAGGGTGAGGATGAGGAGCCTATAGATCATCCTACTGCACCCTCAGAGGCTGGACCATCGTCATCTGCTCCTCCGACAGATACGGACGATTTCTGGGGCAGGATGACAGAGCTTATGACAGCTCAGGCGAGGACTATTACTGACGGGCTCACGAGCCGATTGGACGCCCGCTTGGATGTCATGTCTGCTGATATCAGTGATCTGAGGCAGCAGATTGGAGCACTCAGGAGAGAGAGAGAGACACATGGGACTTCTGTGCCACAGGCTGCTGAGTCAGAGATATCGGCACAGAGTCATCCAGCTCGACGTGCTCCACGCCAGACCCAGTCTCACCAGGCTCGACCTCCCCTCGCTACTTATGCTAGGCGGATGAGGACTAGATCCCAGCCATTAGATTCTCCCTAGGCTGATCTTAGCATCTATACTTAGAGCCTAGGCTAGAAATCTAGTTCTCAAATGTATCTTGCCTTTTCTTATATGTATCTTGCTTTTTTCCTTATGTATCTTGCTTTTCCGTCATATCTTTAATTCTTGATTGAGGAACATTGTACTTATTTTGGGAATTAATGTATGAAAAATGTTCCTATTTTGATCAATGAAATCTAAAGCTTTTTCGTTATTGCATCTTTTCCCATATCTATGTTTTTGATGATGACAAAAAGGGGGAGAAGAGAAGAGGAAAGAGTATATAAAAGAAGTTATGAAGGAAAGGGTAGTATATAAAGGGAGAAGAGGAAACAGTATATAAAGGAGTATATAAAGGAGAAGAGAAGGAAGAGTATAAAGGGGGAGACGAAAAGATAAAGTATTCACTCTAAGAAAAGAAAGAGTATTTCATTTATGAGAAAGAGTGAGTAAAGAAGTTATGAAAAGAAAAGAGAAATAAATGGGCTAAACAAATTGAAAATCATATAAGAAAGATTATATATCTAAGGGGGAGCAATTTGTAACAATGAAATTGACTAAATCAAAAATTCCCATCAAAATTCAGAATTTGGCACGCACCTCTCGCACCCCGATACATAAGCTGAAACTCACATTTTATCTCAAATTTTTGAAGTTTCATTGCTAATGAATTATAAATGAAAGGGGGAGCAATTCAAAAAGTCAAATTGGCAACATTTGAATGATATAGGGGGAGATTTCACTTATATATATGAAAAGCTGAAATTCTGAAATTCAATCCCTTTTATAAACTGATTTGAAAGACAAGTATCAATAGGCTTATACTCTTTATTTTGTAATCATCAAAAAGGGGGAGATTGAGGATGATAGTGTTATTTTGATGATTAACAAACAATTGTCCAAAGCATGCTATAAGTTAAATTGATACTTCATTTATAAGTTCATTACTCTCAGTTCATATGCTTAATTGAAAATATATATATGATCTTGTTCATTTGGATGGATCTAATCTTGAGAATGCAGCAAAGTGTGAATTGAGTCGACCCATAGGTTGATTGGGACGACCCCGGCACTTAAAGGAATCATCTGGCACACTCCTACAAAAACAGCACAAATGAATAGTGAGTTGGGTCGACCCAAGGTAAGCATGAGTCGACCCAACCTCCAAAGAACCTCAAAATGCCAAGGAAAAATGCTCTCTGGATTTACTGAGAGGGTCGACCCACACAGTGGTTGAGTCGACCCAAGCTTGAGTCGACCCAAACCCTGAGAGGGTCGACCCAAAGGCAAGACAGAAAGACAGACAGAAATCGGTTCTCTGGAATTACTGAGAGGGTCGACCCAAGAAGAAGTTGAGTCGACCCAAGTAAACTTTGAGTCGACCCAAACTCTGAGAGGGTCGACCCAAATTGAAGACAGAAAGACAGACAAAAATTGATCTTCTAGGAATACTGAGAGGGTCGACCCAAGAAGAAGTTGAGTCGACCCAAGCAGACTTTGAGTCGACCCAAAGAATGGTTGGGTCGACCCAAGTGAAGGAAGTTTGAAATTCATGTTTCTGTATTCTCTGAGAGGGTCGACCCAAGGAATGTTTGAGTCGACCCAAGGTCAAGTTGGGTCGACCCAAGGACAGGATGAGCCGACCCAACCACGGGCTGAACAGTAACGGCTAGTTCTGCAGATGTACTTTTTGTCCTTTCCAAGGCTTGTAACGGCTAGTTTTTCAAATCTGACGGATGGGGCTTGACCAAAGAAGGTGGGAGGCTATTTAAAGGGCACTATTCATCAGAGAAAATAATCTTTTGAGAGGTTTATAAAAGAATACACAAGAATACAAAAGAGCCCTAATCTCCTTCATCAAGAAGCTTCATCCAAGAATCAAAGGAAAGGATTGAGCACATTCAAAGAGGCATCAAGAGCTCCTTCCCCCATTGAAGAGTGAAGCTTCCTTGACAAAGAAGAGCAAAGCAACTTCAAAGCGATAACTTCCTTCTAAACTCTTCTTTGTTGTTCATATTGTCTTATATGCTCATTTAGGAGTTAAATCTTTTATTTTCATTTGCTTAAACACTTTGTAAAGGTTCGTTGGTAAGCCCGCAAAACCAACAAAGGTTTTTGGTGAACCCGTAAAACCAAAGTTGTATAGGTTCGTTGGTGAGCCCGCAAAACCAACAAGGTTCTTGGTGAGCCCGCAAAACCAAGTGTATAGGTTCGTTGGTGAGCCCGTAAAACCAACTAGGTTTTTGGATTGTGAGCCCGGAAAACAATCCAACTGTAATCCGTGTGATTATAGTGAAATCCCAAGGGTACGCTTGGGGAGTGGACGTAGGTGCTAAGGAGAGCACCGAACCACTATATATTGTGGTGTTTGTATTGTGCTTGTGTCTCTATTTTCTCTTGCTTTACCTTCTATTATTGCATTAGCTTAACTCACTCAAATAGCTTAAGAAAGCATCCACCACACTTAATTAAGAAAGTTTTTAAAAGCACCAAAAGTTTAAAAGAAACCAATTCACCCCCCCCCCCCTCTTGGATTGTCACCTTGGGCAACACCATAAGTTCAGTAAATTCCTCCAAATGGCTAGATGCTATGAAAGATGAAATAGATTCTATGGCTAAAAATAATGTTTGGAATCTAGTTGAACTATCTCCTGGAGCTACTGCAGTACGCTGCAAATGGGTTTTTAAAACCAAAAGAGACTCCAAAGGCAAGGTAGAGCGACATAAGGCCAGACTTGTTGCCAAAGGATTTACTCAAAAGGAGGGTATTGATTATCATGAAACCTTCTCTCCAGTTTCAAAGAAGGATTCTTTAAGGATAATTATGGCTTTGGTGGCTCATTTTGACTTAGAGCTGCACCAAATGGATGTGAGAACTGCATTTCTTAATGGAGATTTAGAGGAAGAAGTTTACATGAAACAACCTGAAGGTTTTGTTTCAGAAGGTCAGAGTCAAAAAGTTTGCAAGCTAAATAAGTCTATATATGGACTCAAGCAATCATCCCGACAGTGGTATTTTAAGTTCAATAACGTCATTTCTACATTTGGTTTTGTAGAAAACGTTGTTGATAGATGTATTTATCTTAAGATCAGTGGGAGTCGATTTATTTTTCTAGTCCTATATGTAGATGACATTTTGCTTGCTAGTAGTGATTTGGCATTGCTTATGGAGACTAAGCAATTTCTCTCCAGTAATTTTGATATGAAGGATATGGGTGAAGCCTCATATGTCATCGGCATTGAGGTTCATAGAGATAGATCTAAGGAAAAAGTTTGTCTATCTCAAAAAGCCTACATTAAGAAAATGTTGGAGAGATTTGGTATGGAAAATTCCAAACCAAGCCCAGTGCCTATTACTAAAGGTGAAAAGTTGAGCCAATCACAATCTCCGAGGAATGAAATTGAAAGGGAGCATATGAAAGCTTTTCCATATGCTTCACTAATTGGGACTTTAATGTATGCTCAAGTCTGTACCAGACCTGATATAGCATATGTTGTGGGATTACTGGGGAGATTTCAAGCTAATCCAGGAATGGAACATTGGAGAGCTGCAAAGAAAGTATTGAGATATCTTCAAGGAACTCAAGATCATATGCTCACATACAACAAATCCGATCTTTTGGAGATAGTTGGATACTCAGACTCAGACTTTGCGGGATGTCCAGATAGTAGAAAATCAACATCAGGTTATATCTTTCTACTAGCTGGTGGTGCAGTCTCGTGGAAGAGTTCGAAGCAAAAGATGACAGCTGCTTCAACAATGGAGGCTGAGTTATTAGCATGCTATGATGCAGTTACACAAGCTATTTGGTTGAGGAACTTTATCGCAGGCCTACAGATCGTGGACACTATTTCACGGCCCATAAAGTTATATTGTGATAATTTAGCAGCAGTTTCCTCAATAAAGAATAACAAGATATCCAATGGAAATAAGCACATGGAGGTGAAATATCTTGTTATAAAGGAAAAATGTGAAGACCATAAAGTTTCAGTTCAATACATCAATACTGTGCTTATGTTAGCAGATCCTTTGACCAAAGCAATAGCTCCGGGATTGCACAAGGAGCATGTTGGTCAAATGGGCCTTTTCTGTATAAATTAATTGATGTATTATTGTGCACATTTTTGATGGTTGTAAATCACATATATTGTATTTTCTGCTTTAATGAATTCATATGGTTTATGCATACTATGGTAGCAGAAATTGTGACCAAAGAATGAATTTTATGAGAAGTTCATTCATAAGGGTTTGGTTATGATGGTTTAGTAATATAGTGATCATGGAAGGTTATACGCCGATCAAATAGGTGTTATTTCCGCCATGGTTCGTATTATTATTCTCAAAGTAGTCAAACATACAGTTTGCCCGACTTGATATCAGAATAAAAGAAATACACGTATAAAGATTATAAAATTCAAGTGCTAAAGATATTTTACTTGTCAATATGGTCCAAGTGGGAGAATGTTGGGATCCCGTCAAGTTGTGGCCCACATTGACA
The DNA here is from genome assembly GCF_009389715.1 of Phoenix dactylifera. Lineage (NCBI taxonomy): Eukaryota > Viridiplantae > Streptophyta > Magnoliopsida > Arecales > Arecaceae > Phoenix > Phoenix dactylifera. Next base: position 115,785 of record NW_024068288.1, read on the forward strand.
AATGGCGTCAATATGGTCCAAGTGGGAGAATGTTGGATCCTATTTAATTAAACCCTGATCCCGTTTAATTAGAACCCACATCTTGACAAGTGTCCCTTGAATTTCGTAAATCCTGATAATCACAAGGGCATTAAGGTATTTTCACAGCAGTGAAGGGTTACCTTGATGGGGGGTGACTCTTCACGGGTGTAACCACCTGCAGCGTTTGGTCCCTGGAGAGGGCTATAAATAGCCTGTCAGACCCCTTCTCTAATACACGCATTAAGTGCTCTCTCTCCAGAAGATTACTCGCTAACCTTTGTTCAGATCACCGGTGATCAAGGCTGCGCACGCATTTCAAAGCCCAGAGCGCAATTAAAGATGGATTTAGCGAATCAAGGTATGATTTACAATTCATTAACTTAATCAATTCCATCAATAAACCCATACCAACTCATTTATCATGGGACCTGTACCTGACATGCTATTAGGCTTCACTTGTTAGTTATGTATCTTATAACTGAAATGAGATGGGGTCAAGAAGAGGTATCTAGGGTGTGGCATTGAGAGTGAGGAGAGGAAATTAAGGTGTTGAAGAAAATGTGATAAATCTTGAACATGCTGTCTACTCCACTTTCTCTTCAGTATTTTTTGTTTCCTCTCTTAACTATGAACATCCGCAGCTGGGTTTCAAGGGCTTGCTCAACCTCTGTTAACCTGTTGGATCTGAGGCTGAAAACCAAACCTGTTTATTTTGGGCAAGTTGGGGCAGGTGTTGGTTGGTCTTCATCAGAAACTGCCACACCTATGAAGAGTAAATGGAAAACAATGTCGAATAAGAAACCAAACCTTCTGTTATCTAAGACCAATATATAATGGTGCCCTTTTTACACTAGTTTGCAATTTTTCTACTAGTTTGCTTCATATGTAAATGGCCTTCAGATTTGCTTCTTTAGAACATTACAAGCTCATGGCTTTGTGCTTCTTTTCAAAAGTTGATTGTTATTTTCATGTCTTGTCCAGCTTCATCTTAGCTATTGTTTACTTTTAGTTGCATAGAAACACAATCTTCTTATGTTTATGCATGCCACTCTTTTGTCAGAGCTTTAGCTAAAGCTCTTCTTATCGACTACTTATTCAAGTTTTTATCTATCGGCTGATTAAAACTTCGTAGATTAATGTTGAAGTATGATGATTTTATTATGTTGTTCAACAGGAGAAAAGTCGTGTCTCAGAACCTAGAGAGGTGGAGGTGGGATTTTCTTTCCCACTTTTTTTTTTAATGTTTAATTCCGCATGTGGAATGGCAAATCACTGACCTCCATACTTTGCTGTAGAAGTTGTGTTGCACTTTTTCTATCTATTGTCCGGAAGATACTGACGTTCCTATTTTCAACTTGCTTATTGTTTGATTTTTTAAATAAATTTCAGAAGCTGGTTATTACCCCATCAGAAGAGGAACTAGGTCTTGCATTTAAGGGTAACGAAAGAATGGTGGTTGAAGCATTGGAGGTAACCTTTGCACATATTCCATGCTGCTAATTACTTTGCCTTTTCATTTATAGCTTCTGACAAGCTCTTTGGATAGGCCATGAGCGAAAAAGAAGCACTGGAAATGAAAGAAGCTCTGGATGATAAAGGAGAGGTGGACTTCCAAGTTTGTACACTTGGAAAATCTGTAAGGATCAAGAAAAACATGGTATCTATCAGTATGGAAAGAAAGGAGGAACATCAGATGGATTTTTATAACCTTTCAGTCATCACGCCATCTTTTGTTATTGGACGAATAATCTACTGTCTCTTTGAGCATTCTTTCTACACAAGACCAAGCAAATCAGGGGATGTACAGTGGAATGTGTTCCGCTTCCCTCCTCTAGTGGCTCCAATTAAGTGCACGGTTTTCCCATTAATCAAGTCTCAACAGTTTGTTGAAGTGGCCAACCTCATAGCTAAATCACTAAAGGTGGCTAATATCTCACATGAATTAGATGTTATAGGTACGCCTTTAAAATATCAGCATCTGATAATAACTGAACTCCGGTTTTAGTCAGAATTCTGGAATGCCATTATTTCATAGGTTGTGGCAGGTAATGTTACTTCTCTTTCCATGGATTCTAAAACAATCTTTCTTTTTTTGCTAACTAATCCTATTGTTAGGTTCTAAAATGTTTTATCATCAATTTGCTCCTAGACAGCTAGAACTTGGTTTGTGGATCGACAGTTTAGTAGATGATTGCATGACATTTAAATATACTGATTGTTGTGATTGTGCTGATGCAATGAAATATACAAGTCTACTTAACTAGAAACACTATACAGAAACAATAGCTTTTAAAGTAAGCTGCTTATAAATTACGATTTTGCTGGTGTTTTCTACAGGCAAGTCTATAGGGAAACGTTATGCCAAATCGGATGAGCTTGGTGTCCCCTACGCCATAACTGTCGATTCGACTGCTAGTGTGACCATGCGTCAGAGGGACAGCAAGGAGCAGATCCGTGTAAGCATTGAGGAGGTGGTCTCAGTTGTGAAAAAAGTCACGGTTGGGCAAAGCACATGGGCTGATGTGCTCTGTAGATACCCAACCCACGTTGCTACACATGCTGATGAGTTGTGAAGCGGCTTCTGACGGATGAAGTGATGAAAGCAATTCCTTATCTTGCTGAATTTTCAAACTACTGGAACTTATTAGGCTATTATATTTGTTAAACGGTTGCACACAAAATTGTGGTGATGATCTAAGAGAGTAATATTTTGCTTTAATGTTCTCTGTTTTATCCACAAAAAAAAAAAAAAAAAGGAAAAGTGCTGAGGCTGAAATTAAAAACTTCCGATACGAAAATCTCCCAGTTAATAAGCGCAGGCTAGGTCCTCATCTGCAACCAAGAGAAATTTAAAAGCAAAGGATAACTTTATATAAGGCCACAAAGGCTGCATAATAGGCAATGATACACCCAAAACCCTGTAAGGTGATTGTTGTACGTAGCCATATGAATCTAAATTATTTCCTTACATCAAAGTTAAATTGATATCCTGCACAAGCTTTTGACGGCAGCTTCTTATAGCCGGAAGATGTGCGGGTGACATACTCAACTTCAAGGCAATATTGAGGGCAGGCCATGGCTCTGGTGCCGCTTTGCAGCTCGGCGAGCAAGACCATGCCTCTTAGCATCAAACACCAAGCATGTAAAGAAAATAAACTGATTAGTTTCTAGCCGGTCCATGTATAATGATTGACATACCCGCATATGAGATGAGAGTAGTACCAGAAAGTAGGAGAAGCATCATAACTGAGAGTTTGGTGCTGGTCGTCTCTTCTAAGCTTGCTTTCAGACCTGGTAGATGGAGGTCAGGCTGGTATTTATAAGCCTGGTATGAATTTATGTTCTTAGTCCTAACACTAACGGATGATTAATTTGCCATGTCTGAGGCACAAAAAGTTCGACGATTCATCATGGAAATTCAATGGTGGATATTGAACCTCTACTGATCCTGAATGTGTTCTATCTATTCCATAATTTAGCAATAGGCTGAAGCAATAGGTAAACATATTAACAGATATAGTTAAAAAAGAAGGAAAATGATACAAGAATCAATCAGAGGAAAGAACTTTACGGCCATTAATTTAACAAACTTTGAACACTTTGCATGCAATTTCTGAGAATTCTAGAAAATAAATGAGAAACAAGTAAACATATTATATCCAGTATTACTGGCCTAAAACTGTCAATCAATGAACAAATATGAACAAATATATTACGTAAGAATATATATAGAGGAAAAAAAAACATCATTAGATACCTTGCCACAAATTGGACAACTATCACTTCTTTCCATCCATTCATATATACAGCTCAGATAAAAATGATGAGAGCAATTTGTCACAATTTTTGGATTTTCAGGAGTATACTCTGTAAAATGAGAAGGAAAGTAAATAAATTAAAGAATCTACAAAGGAAAGATGACAAAAAAACTACAATTCCTCATCAAAGATCCATAAATTGAATAACATGAAGGGCTTTCCCATTAGAACTCATATTAAGGCATTTCAGACAACCTATTGAAGCAACACATTTTGTTTTTAGTTATAAAGAAAAAAGAAAAAAAAAACCATAACAATATGATCATGAAAACAAAAGAGAAATCGGGTTACCATCAAGACATGTAGGGCAAACATCTTCATCCTCTGAATTCGCTATCACATAACCAGTACTATAAGCTTTTGCATATAGATTTTTCTCTGATTTAGAATGGCTAGGTTTTTCTTCCTCTTTTTCTACACTGTTCCGTTTTTTAATGGAACCTAAATGTTCCACTGCAGAGCTACTTCCTTTTCTTCGACGGGTCTGTGATTCTTCCTGTAAGTGGCTCGTAGACTTGTCCCTCCTTAAGACGAACCCATCACATTGGGAATGAGATAATCTAGGATCTGTATCATAAGGTGGAGGCTGAGGGACAAGGTGGTAGGTCTCAGACAATGAACTGTCAGCTGAAGTGGTTCCAATGCCTGTTGATGTCAATGGAGTTACTGCTCGAACAGGGAAAGCAACTGTCTGCACCTCCAATCTTCGAAACATTGCGCTATACTACAAGGGAAATGAAATTGAGTGAGAAAATAGTTACTGCCAAATGTATGGCAGAAAAGAGAGAGAATTAGAAACAGGATTTACAAAGATAACCTTCAGAATATAGCTCTATGGAGAACTTATAATCTGCTTGACATGGAAAATGGATTCATAAAGTGTGGTACTCCCATATACTGACATTTACTGATGATGCCAAACCGGGTGGACCAATATAATATAATAGCAATGGCATTCCAAATATATCAGATTGCATAATTGACAAAGTATGCAGTTATAGTCCATCAACACAGCATTCATAATTTGCCTAGAGAGAAAGAGTCACATTTATCTGTAGACAAAATGTTACTAATTCGTTCACCATCAGTCAATAGCAATTAGCCCTTTGACCATACTGTTTTGCTTCGTTATTCATCTGTGTTTGACCTTCATATCATGCTGGAGACAATAATTAATGAAGGGTCAAAATGATTCAGAGAAGGCACCACGGATGGGAAGTAGAAACATCAACATGGAAAACACACAAGCATGTTCACAGACAAGAATTTCCCACATAAACACAGGTTTCTTTTAGGACTGATCGCAAAGAGACTGTAGATTCTACCAGCAGGTCAGCTATATATGACATCATATTTAGATAGGTGCACCATAATCAGAAATGGTCCAAATGGAAAATATGATTGGCACAAAGCTAAAATAAAAATTATGGGAAGTTGATGTATAATAAAACCTGAAATGTAAACAAAACCTGGGATTTTATAACGTTACCCCACCGAACAGCTGATGAAAGAAGTATCTTAAGCATTTGCAGTGCCTATACATGGGATTGCTTGGATGGGCATATTCTTCGAAATCCTCTGAACACGGACAACAGCAAAATGCTCCCATACCTATATTTTCCCGATATATCCAGAAAAAAAACACACAATATAAGGATCAAGCCCAACCAATTAAATAATTACATCAAATAAATAAAACGATTGCACTTGAAGCCAAATACTCAGGATCCTAAATTACCTCTTTAACAGCTTTTAGAGGAAGAGATAGAACTTCTAACTTCAGCAATTACTGTACAGAACCTTACACAGGAACACAAAATTTGTATGCTATTGTTTATACATCTATATTCAAACAAAAGCTGGAAGTTGATAGTGTAAACAAATAGATGTTTTAATAACATTCAGCACATGATGGGCCAGCTAACATCAAACCCATCAAATTATTGACAAGATGGTAGAGTGTCATCAGCTTCATCTTAGATGTGCCTCAGGAGTATGATCTTCTTTTGGGCCAACGAGTAAGATGAAAGAATTAGTTGGCTACATCAAAATAGGGATATATGCAAACAAACCAACCGTGCTTAGGATTCAGGCATAGAAATGAAAGAGAAATGAAGTAGATACTGATGTTTCACATGATATGACGAAGAACCACTTTTTGATAATGAAATGAGCACCGACAACAAATCAGAAATGTCAACCAAATCTCATCAGAATTCATCAACTTTTACTATTAAACTAAATATAGTACTTTCTTTGCAAGTATTGCCTAGAACATTCCCATCAATTATATTCTGAAAGATAATTAAGCTCAAAAATACTCTTAAAAGGTATAGAGGCATCAAGATGATTTGCACCACAATATTCCAGAGCTTCACTAATCTTCTGGACAACATTAAATTGTATCCACCTATATTCATCCTGAAAATACAAAAACACCATCATGATGTTTTCGTAACGAGGCTTAATCATGTAACACCTTAACCAATCTTGCATGTGCCAAATCATTTAACTTGTATGCTGCATGGGAGAGGGAATTGATTAATTAAACACTGGCTGAAAGGACCTGTTTACAAATCAGACACTCTTGGTATGCTACAAATTAGGCGATACTTACCTTTTAAACAAATTTTTATAGCTAGTAACTGATAAAGATAAAGAAACACTGGAAGTGAAAAAAACTTTGGATGATGAAGAAGAGCTCTTGCATTTATACCGTGTTTTATCTCATAACTACAGATTTTCCAAGACTTGGAAAATCTGTACTTATAAGAAAAAACATGTGTCTTGGAAAATCTGTAGTTATAAGAAAAAACATGGCATAAATGCAAGAGCTCTCCTCTATAATCCAAAGCTTTTTTCATTTCCAGTGCTCTCTTTTATCTAGCCAGACGGAACATCAAAGGGTTTTTTTTTACCCCTTCTAATCGAGCCATCTTTTGGTATTGGACAAATCAGAGGATGAACAGCTGAATGTGTTCCGCTTCCCTCCTCTAGTGGCTCCTATTTAATGCACCATTTTCCCATTAAGACCATAACGATTTTATTTATTTATTTATAATGTACCCATAAATATGTTGTGATGAATTGTTTTGTACATGCTTTAAACATGTTCCTGGTGATAATGATTTTTTTTTTTGGAAGAAGCCCACCATAACAAATTGGTGAGCATTGGCTGCTAAAGCCAACTACTTAGCATCATTTCTGGTCCTTAGACAAGCCACCTTCTTTCCAACTCAAACCAGCGGTCCTCTCTCTCTCTCTCTCTCTCTCTCTTCTGGAACCAAGAGATTCTGAAGCAGAGCACAGCTGGGTGGAGCTCCTGTCTGCCTTGAAAACCCGCCATAAATTCACTTAAAAACGACCAATAGTACCACCATCCCTTGATCCTGATTTTGTTTCACTTTTTCTGTTTCCATCGCCACCAACTCAGTGCTGTTAAAGCCACCTACTTAGCATCATTTCTGGTCCTTAGACAAGCCACCTTCCTTCCAACTCAAACCAGCAGTCCTCTCTCTCTCTCTCTCTTCTGGAACCAAGAGATTCTGAAGCAGAGCACAGCTGGGTGGAGCTCCTGTCTGCCTTGAAAACCCGCCATAAATTCACTTAAAAACGACCAATAGTACCACCATCCCTTTATCCTGATTTTGTTTCACTTTTTCTGTTTCCATCGCCACCAACTCAGTGCTGTTAAAGCCACCTACTTTTTGCCCAAAAAAAATGAGCCACCTACTTAGCATCATTTCTGGTCCTTAGACAAGCCACCTTCTTTCCAACTCAAACCAGCAGTCCTCTCTCTCTCTCTCTCTTCTGGGCCCAAGAGATTCTGAAGCAGAGCACAGCTGCGTGGAGCTCCTATCTGCCTTGAAAACCCGCCATAAATTCACTTAAAAACGACCAATAGTACCACCTTCCCTTTATCCTAATTTTGTTTCTCTTTTTCTGTTTCCATTACCACCAACTCAGTGCTGCTAAAGCCACCTACTTTGGCATCATTTCTGGTCCTTAGACAAGCCACCTTAATTTCCAACTCAAACCAGCAGTCCTCTCTCTCTCTCTCTCTCTCTCTCTCTCTCTCTCTCTCTCTCTCTCTTGTGGGCCCAAGAGATTTTTTTTTGGGTCTATTTTCCAGACCCGACCCGAACCACACTAGATCCGACCCGACCCGAATCGGACTAGATCCGACCCGTTCTTCAACCGGGTCAGATATGGATCCAAAATTAGGATCTGAATAAAAACCGAGTCGGGTCGAGGTCGCTTAGGATCCGACCCGACCCATTTGCACCTCTAGATCTACTTATGAAATGAAGATGTGCAGACCATTTGAGAGCACAAATAAATCTTGTTTTTGAAGAAAAGAGATCGCTTTAATCACTTCATCCATCATAAGCCGATCCAGTGCCTAAATATATAAGAGACCATTTGAAGATAAGATAAATCTAGGCTAGGTATTTGTTAGCTATACTTCAAGTTCAAGTAGGTGGAGAATCAACTCTATTTGCATGATCCAGTGCCTAAATATATGCACTGCCAGATCATATAGCATGAAGTCAAAAACCACCGGGGAGGTGATCTCTTCCCGAGATGAAGAGCCATCTCACTCGGTGCTGTGACGTCTTATAAGGAGACCGTGGGGGCTAGCCTCATCTGACGTAGCTGGGATTTTCTTTGGAAAACGACATTCCGGAGCTCCGCTTTAAGGGACGGTGGTGTTGTGCCTTCACCAACTTTTAATTCCGCTGCTATATGGCTCAAAAGACCGTCTCAATCCGATCACTAATTTACAGGCTTTGCAATTTGCACCATCCATATTACTAATGATTGTGATCCCTAGCCACCCAGGATGCTTAAATAGAGACAAACACACCTCTTCAATATATATATATATATATATATATATATATATATATATATATATATATATATATATATATATATATATATATATATATATATATATTTGAAGTAAAACCTAGTCAATGTATAATCTATGCAGAACCTGTCTTTTATGGAGAAAAAAGCATAACTACATAGTATTATACAACAGAATACAATAAAACATAACATATATTAATACATAAATATAAGATATAGTATAATATTATTGTAATATAAAATAATATTATTATAATATAGCACAATAGTAATATAATTATTAGAGTAAATTAATTTTTGATAATATAACATAATATTAAATTATTTAACATAACATATTAATGTATTAAGATATAATGTAATATATATTATATTTATAGTATAATACAATAATAAAGGTATAAAATATTAAAATCATTAGTATAAATTAATTTTAACATAATATTAACTTATTTAAAATAACATATTAATGTATTATGATGTAATGTAATATAATATAATATTTATAGTATAATACAATAATAAAGGTATAAAATATTTTAATTATTAGTGTAAATTAATTTTTCATCCTCCGAATGGCCATTTATCTCTCTAACAATATTTCTTGCGGAAGGGAGTCCAATGGCTAGGGTTCTTGGCTCCAGCAGATTTTTAGGTTTATAAAAGGACAAACTATGTAATAATTATATTTTCGTATGGGCATTTTTGTCAAAAATACAGCTTTCTGACAAGCTGAAATCATAATTTTCGAAAAGCTCCAAATTGGAGCTTTCTCCCAAAAGCTGTTTTCAGCTTCCCGCAAAAACTGAAATAGCTTTTCAAAAATTTTATCAAATATCATTTTTTATCTAAAAGTACTTTTGGAGGGCCAGAAAGTGCTTTTTGGCCCTCTAGAACTCCCCCAAACAGGGCCTTAGGTTCATATCAAGAATATCTATTATAGAGTTGCTCAATAATTAATACAAAGAAAATTCAATTACTCAAAAGTTAAAATAGAATGGTGTTTGAGAAGTCTTTTGGTGTGACGGAGGAAGACAACCTACAATTACTCAATACAAACAAAAACGAATGTTGCTGGATGATTTCAGAATTAAAGTTGCCAAATTCCATCTAACTCTGAGAAGCTGGAGTATCTACTTTATTTTGTCATACTCTTTTCTCCTCTGTAGCCTTACTAAGTGAAGAGGAGCTTGATGTCAGAGTGCTGAAGCATCTTGCTTCGAACTCTGAATTTTTGTCAGCATCTCCTCTGTTTGCAACACAACAGAGCCACTTTTGATTGCTGCCTCCTCTTGGCAGCACCAGGCTTTTGTATTTATTGACAATTAATAAAATGCGGGTGGCTTCTACCTCCCTTTCAATTAAAAAAGAAAAAGAATACCTGATAGATGTGGCAAATTGAAATGCCTATCCTAGTCCTCCTTAAAGTGTTGTTTTCCGGTTTGGATCCTTAAAATCTATCTCTATGAATACAGAGCTCGTTGGGGTTTTCTCCACCTACTTCTTAGGATCACTTCTTTCGAGAATTTTTTTTTCCTTTAGAAAATAAAGATAATGAAAGGCTATTCTTTTTTAAAAAAAGAGTAGCTAGGGAAAGAAAGAGATGGTTACGCCTCTTTGGTTGCTGTGGAACTCAACCTACCTGGAATTCCGAACTTGGACAGGGAACTGCCTGTGGTCAACGAGGCCTCTTCGGCTCTTGGTCGACACTGCAGGGCGCCTCGAACTCGGAGCAGGGCTATGGCGGCGGTATGTGCTCGGCGAGGTCGGCTCGGCGGGCGTTGTGGTCAACCCAGCCTCTGGCCGAAGTCAGGTCAGCTTTTGGCGGAGTCCGAAGTCGGCCTGACTCTTGGCGGGGCCGAGGCCTGGCCTGCTTGGCTCTGAGGTCTGGCCCGCTCGGCAGAAATCGGATGGTTCCACGCTGGAGTAGGACGATCCATGTTGGCTCCCATCACCGACAATGACATTCGTAGAAATATCAATGATGTCTCATCGACGCTAATTTTGTTGGCTACAAGAGCCGACCGTCTTGTTGAGGCGAATGAAGGACTGCAGATTGTCTAGTCTAAGGTGCAGCTTACACACACACACCAGGAGATGGAGGAAACCTTCTCAATGGGTGCGACCACCACAGCAGCCTCTAGTGGCCAATCTCCATGCTGGAGGGATTGGGAGAGGTTGTGATATTAAAGTTTGGAACAGATGGCAAAAGCGGGCAAATAAAATTTTCTTGCATCTTTTATCATGCAGGTTAGTTTGGAGTGTTATAGCTTTGGAGCCGTAAATATTTCTTCCACCAAGTTCTCCCTGCTCCCAAGGAAGCACAACACATCGTTGTAATTTAGAGCTTTGTCGCTTGCCGTGCGGTCTAAATCTATCACCTTTTTAAGATCTGGAACCAACATACTTAATGCCTCCCTCTTCAGAAACGTCAACGCCGCGCCAGAGCCAATGATCACTCCACCAATGTTATTGGCTGACTTGTTGAGCGTTACTGGTGGTGGGTGGAGCCTTTTTGAGCCTAAACTCGTCTTCAAGCTTATGGTGGTCACTTGTAAAGTTGTGCTCCGATGGTTCAACATCGAAGGGTGTCGCGTTTCCCAAAAAATACTGCATTCTTTTTTTTTTGGTAAAAACAGCAGTTTATATTACTCTAACTTGAGTACATCCAGCCATATCAAAAGAAAGTAAAGATAACAACGGAGTGGGACTATCAGCTGCTGAAGTCCAAAGAAACGCTCCGGAATGCCTAGCTACGTAAGAGGCGACCCAGTCAGCAGCTCTGTTCGCCTCCCGATACACATGTGTAACATGAAAATCACCCATCTCCTGAGCCAAACTCCTAGTCTCACAAATGAGTGGATGACCATCACCGAACCTATCCACACCCTGGATCCAATCGATCACCACCGAAGAATCACCCTCTAGATGCACCCGGGCGGCGCCGAGGATCATCCTCGCATAAGATAAGCCCTCCCAAGCAGCTCTCAGCTCTGCTCCAACAATAGTAAGCCCTGGGATGCGACGACCACCGGCGGCTATCAGTCTGCCCCTCTCGTCTCTGATCACAAAACCCACACCTCCAGAGACACCATCCACCGAGCAACTACCTTCAAAATTCACCTTGAAATGACCAAGGGGTGGGGGGTACCCAAGAAACAAGAGCGAACCTGGGCGCTGTAGCAGCGGGAAGGATACCCCAGATGTCCCTAGCCATTCCAGAAGTGAACCACGCAGTAGTCGCGACCATCTCCCCTGCATGTATCATAGCTCGATCCACCACCATCCTCGCGGACCACCTCCTACCCTCAAATAGACCAGCATTCCTATCCAACCATATATGATAAGTCAAGTGTGCCATCATAATACCCGCCTCAACAGAACAAGGCCTCCGCGTAGAGGCTCTCAACACATGCATCAGGTCCTGGGCCGACTCCACTGAAAGGGGTAACATAACAGGAGACCTACTCCATATCTCTCTAGCCCTGGGGCACTGCAGCAAAACATGGTCAATGGTCTCCTCGATACCTGAACACCGCTCACAGCACTGAGAAATCTGCATGCCCCGTCCGGCTAGCATACCCCTGGTCGGTAAGCATCCCCATGCCACCTTCCAGAAGAAGAGCGCTACCCGCGGGTGACATCGTAGCCGCCATATCCATCTGCCCTCAATCTGCCTGTCTGACACCCTGCTCATCAAAGTGTGGAGATCCCTGGCTCGCACCTGCGCTCGACCCGTCGGCCACCAGACTAATCTATCTGGCATCTCCTGCAAAGGAATCGGAAGGTCCATGATCGTCACTGCCAACTCCTCCCCAAACACCTCCCGAATCAATCCCTCCCTCCAGCAGCCCCCCTCTCGGTAAATCAGATCACTAACCCTAAATCCAGCAATCCTCGCCGAATCCACCAAAGTCGGAATACGGCTGATCGGCTGCTCAGTCACCCACCTGTCCTCCAAAACATCTATAGACCGCCCATCACCAATGGCCCATCTCATCTCCGGAAGCACCAGCGCGGCCCTAGCACACATCTCCCTCCACACCGGCGAATGTAATCGGCCTCCGCGCACTCCAGGTATCAGAGCTCCATATTTGGCCCTCATCAACGAGGACCACATGCTATCAGGCTCTAGCACAAACCTCGCTGCATGTCGAGCCGCTAAAGCCTCTCTCCTATCCATCAAAGACAACACCCCCAACCCACCGAACCTAATCGGCTGACACACCACCTCCTATGCCACCAGATGAACACCACCTCTGCCCCTATTCCCACCCCAGATAAAGTTTCTAAAAGTCCGCTCCAAGGTCCTCACAAGAGACACCGGAATAAAGGAATTGGACAAAAAGTAGATGGGAATTGAAGAAAGAACTGACCGAACCAATGTGATCCTCCCCATCATGGAAAGAGTGTGCATCTGCCATCCCTCCAGTCTGTGTCTAATACTGAGCTCGGTGAGAGGCAGTCCCTGCTCCGCAACCGCCGGCCAGAAATCGGAACCCCCAGATACCTCAGCATACCCTCCTGCTCACCCACCTCCAAAATCTCCAAGATAGAGGTCCTCTCTGCCGGCCTGATCCTCGGGCTAAAGCATACAGTAGACTTCCCCAAATTAACTCTCTGTCCCGATACCTCGCAGTAGTGGCATAGAATCCTTCGAAGAGCCTCCGCGGTCCGCCTCGTAGCCCGGGCAAGTAATACGCAATCATCAGCAAAAAGAAGGTGAGACAATGGAGGAGCTCCCTCCGCCGGCCTGTAAACCTCTATCTCCTGAGTGACCATCGCCTGTCTGAGCGCTCTAGACAGCGCATCCGCACACATAATAAACAGTAATGGTGAGAGGGGGCAACCCTGTCGCAACCCTCCGGCCGGCTCAAAAAATCGGGATGGCGAGCCATTCACCAAAATGGCGAATGAGGGAGCCCTCACACATCCCATAACCCAGCTAATCCATATCTCGGGGAAGCCAAACCCCTGCATAGATTGCTGCAAAAAATCCCAGCACATCCTGTCGTAGGCCCTCTCCATATCGAGCTTGATCCCCATCAAGCTCCTCCTCATCGGGGCTCTATGCAGGTCAAACATAAACTCCTGGGCAATCATCACATTATCTGAGATACTCCGCCCTCTCAAGAATGCACTCTGCTCCGGACTGATCAACCTCGGTAGAATCTCCCTCAACCTAACAGCAAGAATCTTCGCCGTCGCCTTGTACAAGGTCGTGCACAGGCTAATCGGGCGAAAATGGCCCGGCTCCGAGGCGTCCTGCCGTTTCGGTATCAGTGTGATAAAGGTCCGCTGCCACTCAGTGGGCATCGCAGATACATCAAAGAACTGCTGTATGGCCGCCGTCACATCATGTCCGACTATCATCCAGTACCTCTGAAAAAATAACGGAGGAAAGCCATCTGGCCCCGGGGCCTTATCCCCCTCAAGGGACCAGACCGCCTCCCTAACCTCCCTCTCCAGTACCGGCCTGATCAATGCTGCAGTCTCCTCCTCCGTCACCCCAGCTAAAGGCACCGGTATGTCCTCTGTGCTCCCACCCCCTAACTGCTCAGTCCATCGCGCTCTGAAAAAACTCTCCACAATCCGACTAATCTGAACAGGATCCTCCGTCATCTGCCCATCCTCACCCCTGATGGCTCTGACCCTATTCTGGTGCCTTCTGATAACTGTCGCCTGATGAAAGTATCTGGTGTTCCGATCTCCCTCCAATATCCACCGTATCCTTGACTTCTGTCTCCAAAATACCTCCTGCTGTCTGAGTAAAGAATTATGCAATGCCAAGTGAGATCTAAGCTCCCCCACCTCCTCCTCCGATAAACCTCCTCCCTGGGCCTCCTGAAACTGTAACCTGGCAATCGCCCCCTCTAGATCCTCCACCCTCCTAAAAATATTCCCCACCTCCTCACGGTTCCACCTCCGCAGCCGTCTCCTCGTCATCTCCAGTCTACGAGATACTCGGTACATAGCATCTCCCCTAACAGGTACCCTCCAAGCCTCCCGCACCATCTCCCAGGATCTAGGATAACTGAGCCAAATCTTCTCGAACCTGAAAGGAGGGCGAACTAGTACAGGTGCATCAGTGCTCACCAATAGTGGACAGTGGTCCGAAGCAATCCTCGGCAAATGACTGACCTGGTAATCCGGAAAACACTGGACCCACCCCGCAGTAGCACAGGCTCTGTCAAGCCGCTCCCATACTCTGGCCTGTCCCTGCTGATTATTACACCATGTGAACTTTGGGCCAGAAAAACCCAAGTCAACCAAACCATTCATCATGAGAAAGTCCTGAAACTCCTTAACCTTTCTATCACAAGAAAAAGGCTTCCCACCTCTCTTCTCCTGAGGATCCACAATGCAATTAAAGTCACCTGCCATTAACATTGGATATCCTTGACTGATCAACTGAGTGGCCTCCACCCACAAGTTCCGCCTCACCCTATACTCTGTACTTGCATACACCGCTGCCAAAACCCACGGGCTTCTACCCCCTTCCGAGATAACCATGATTACCTCTTGATTGCAAACATTGAATATGTCCATTTGACAACACCCCTGAGCCCAAGTGACAATGATACCGCCAGAAAGCCCCTGAGATTCGACAGCATAGAATCCCCATCCTCTCGGAACTGCCCTCCTTGCCTTCTCAAGACTCCTCCCAGATAATCGGGTCTCGAGGAGGACACAAATATCAGGCCTGTATTGGTACATCAACCTATGAAATGCTGGGGTAAAGGACGGCTTCCCCGCTCCACGACAGTTCCAAAAGAGAGTCTTCATAAATCACCCGACAGATTGGCGTGGCTTACTTCCCCGAAGCCACTACTACATGCTGCCTCATCTTCCAACTGCTCTTTCCTCACAGAACCCTTGGTGCTCACCCCCTTGATAGAGGCCATCAATTGGACCACAGCCTGCTTATGCTTCCCCTTGGTGTCTGTCTGAGCCGTAGTCACAAGGCCATACTCATTGCCATCTCCCAACAAGCCTCCAGCACCCAGGGAACCACCATCATGCTTGAACTCCCCCCCTGAAAGAGATTAGCCACAAGGTTCGGGTCACTGTTGGCCCGTGCCAAATGGCACGGTCTGTCAACAGTGTCTTCCCCGAAACCCCCTGCAGCCGCTCCAACCAGACCGTCACCAGAACCAGTCTCCTTCCCACAATCCCCTTCTATCTGCTCCGAGGGTGCACCGATCGTCACCGCCGGCTCCAGCTCCGCCGATTCCATCGTCGCACCCGTCTTTGTCCGCGTCGGCTTCCGTCCGAGCGTCGTCCCACCTCCAGCACGCATCACTCCCCCCGCTACCCGGAGCTCCTGGTCCACCCTGGGGGGTCGGTTGCGCACCGCTGACTGAGGCGGAGGTGAACTCCGGCTCCGCCACCATCGGAATCCCTCCGTCCTCCTCAAAAGCCCCGATGATGGCCGCTGCTGCCCCCCACCAACCTGGGCCCGGCCTCCCACAGGGGCTCTCGCCCGCTTCAAAAGGCTTGGGCCCGGTCCTCCAGCCTTCTCCCACTTGGGCCCTTCAGCCTGGCCCGTTGAGGAACTGGCCCCACTCGAGCCCAATTTGCTTCCCGACTCGGTTCGCGGCTCAGAGCTATGACCGAGTTGACTCGGTCCCTCCCCAGTTGCCCCGGCTCCGGCAGCCACGATGTCCTTCTCAAGCGTCCGCCGCCGGGCGACCTTGGAAGGCTTCTGCCATCCCTCGAGATCAATCGGCGATGTAGAGGTAGAAGCCGGCGTATCTCCGGTGGCCTTTGGGGTAGCTCGCCCGGGCGACGACACCGAATCCGACCTCCCCTTCTGCTTGGCTGCCTCCTTCCCCCACCTGGATTCATTAGCCGGCCGCTGAAAGCGGAGGCGGTTCGTGACCAGCCAGGGGCCAAAGACACCCTGCTCTCCCACATCATCTCCTTCCCCAACCGCCTTCGCCGGAACCTCCGAACGGCTCTCCCCAGCCGTTTCCTTCCCAGTGCTTGAGCTTCCTTCCACACCTCCCCCCCATCGCCGGTGACATGGGAACACACCCCTGCATTTGATGCCCAATCCTACCACATTTAGAACAGGGAGCCGGTAGGTTTTCATATAGAAAACCTTGCCAAAACTTATCCTCAGTCCTCTCCGAGCTCCCCTTCAAAAAGATCCCCGGCTTCAGCGGGGCGGAGCAGTCCAGCGCTATTTTAACCCTTGCAAAACCAAATCGCCCCCCCCCCTCCGTGAAGCTGTCCATTGCCAAGGGTTCACCGGCCCTCGCCGCAATCCGAAACAGGGTAGACCCTTTCCAGTAATCCAGAGGGAGCCCCGAAAGACGTAGCCACACAACCACTCGGCCTAACCCAGCAGCTCCCGGAACAAAGTTGGGCCGCCACCGTTCCATTGCGAGCAGCTGCCCGGCGACCACCCATGGACCATTCAATAGAGCAGCCTCCCGGTCTTCTTCGTTGGCAAACCTCACCGCAATGAAGCCATCCACCAACGGAAAACACTCAACATTATACTTCAACTTACCCACCCGACGGATCTCCTTCGCTACCCAGACTGCCGGAACACTCCTCCCCATACTCCGGACTATAACTGTGGTGTTCCGCCACTCCGACCTCGTCCCCTCCAACTCCTCTGCCGGAACCTCCAATACCTCCGGATACTTTCTCTGCATCGCCTGTAACTCCCTTGGAGAAATCCGATGAGTCGACCACACCGGCTGCCTGGGAGCTCCCTTCGCCACTTCTGACCAAGTGGGAGCCTTCACTTCCTCCTCAGGGATCGGTAGGCGAACCCCACCTGTCTTCCCCGGCGTCGGCGTCGCCGCTGGACCAACTCCGGGCTCCGCCATGTCGCACACCCACCTACCGTTCGGCAAAAGGTCCCTGTGACTCCGAAACGGTTCGCGAATCTTAAAGCTCCACCCACTCACACCCGCTCACACCCCCGCTCTTCGGACCCCGGTGCAATACTTACTGCATTCTTCCCAATGCACAATTTACAAACACTTTGACATTGAATATATGTTTAAGACATTATATACCTTATAATATGGTATAATTGTGTTGATAGTGAAAATAATGATGTGACTATCAGAGTCTTTGAGAACAGAAGGGGCCCTTTGAGGTCTGCTGTTGAACGGGCTCTCCATCAGGCTATGGAGGTCTGTGAGTCATTCGAGCAGAATTCACCGGTGATGGCTTGGGACATCTGGGATCCCCCCTCCGCTTCCATAGCGCCCAAGTTTATTATTCTCTCTTGGGAGCCTCCACTCCCCGGCTATCTTAAGGTAATTTCGATAGGAGCATGCCCGCCAGTGGAGATTGGGCAGGTGTACCATTTGTGATCAGAGATCGTAGTGCCAGACTGGTTGCTGTGGGGGGATGTCGTTCCTTTGAGGCCTCGGCATTTGGGGTAGAGCTTAGAGCTGCATGGGAGGGATTATCTCATGCGATACATGTATTAGAATTCGACGGGATTATTCTGGAGGGGGATCTGCCGTCTTGATTGATCACCTTCATGCGGAGAGACGGGAGGAGGTGGAACACCCGTTTCTGTGCGACATGCGGCGGATGCTATGAGAGTGCCGGGCTATTCAGGTCAGGCACGTCCTCCGGGAGGCAAACCAAGCTGCTGATTGTGTCGCCTCTTTCGCTGCTCATTGGGTTGCCTCTTTCACTGCTAGGCATTCTAGAGAGTTTCTTTGGACCCAGCAATCTTAAGTTCCTTTGCTTTATGTAGTCTTCTTGAGAGTGATGTAATGTAGCTGGCTGTGCTCATGTGAGAGCAGTTTAAGCAACCAACCCACAAAAAAAAAAAGACATTATTTTATATTACAAAATTATTTTAAAAGTAACATTATATTATCATGAATACAAATTATAAAATATAATATAAAGTGATTATACATCATTAGTATTATTATAATAAATTAATTCTCATTGATCAATCTCACTTCCTTGCAGCTCAACCTATGTTTTTTTTGATAATGAAAACAAACAACAAGCAAACTGAGTCATCTTGGCTTGCAACCGAAGGCTTTTTCCACGCAAGTCTCTCCTCTACCCTTTATGGTCCACTCAAAAACCATAAAAAACCCTATCGTTCCCCACCTTTTCCAGATCCCTAATCCCATCCAAAACCCTCCTCCCCCTCATCCTCCGCCGCCGCCTCCTCTCCGCCGCGCCGAGCCCCTCGCCCATGGCCTCTTTCGAGGATTACCTCCGGCGGGCCCTTGCCGAGAAGCAGACCGCCGTCGACGCCCAGTCCAAGGGCGTACGGGCCCTCAAGTTCCGCCCCGGCGTCTCCAAGGACGAGATCGACGCCGCCGCGAAGCGACTCCAGACCGCCGTCCGCAGCAAGGGCGACGGCAGCAACAAGGAGGCGTTCAAGCAGGCCGTCGTGAACACGCTCGAGAAGTGGCGCTTCTACATCCCCTCCTTTAAGATCTACCGCGGCGTCGCCGGCCTCTACGACTACGGGCCCCCTGGGTGCGACATCATATCCAACGTCCTTGCCTTTTGGCGCCAGGTAACGCCGTCAAAACCTTAACCGTTGAGTAGCAGAGCTTTTACAAAATTGTACTTTGGAGAATGAAGCTCCAGCAAGTCGATCCGATCCAGTTCTACTAAGATTCTCTAGTGGAGCGATTCTGTAAAAAATAGATAAATTTCAGGACGTCTTGTTCCCCTATGGATTCTCGTTGCGGTTTCGTTAAACTAATTTCTTGGGATTTTAACCCACAAATGAGAAATCAAGTTCCTCCCATCATGTGTCTAAAATGCTTATAGGCGATACGTACCTTTTAAACAAATTTTTATAGCTAGTACCTGATAGTTAGATTTTTTTTCTTTATATTTAATATTGCATCAGTCGAGGCTTGCAACGATATTTAAACTCTTACATTCAGCGACAATGGTGAACATTGTTTGGGAATTTATCTTTACATTTGATTCTTCGTGCTAGCATATACTGCTCGCTGCATCTTTTTCCTCGTAGTTTGAATGCTGAGTTGTTCGTTATATGCTGTTTAATTTTGAAAAGAGCATATTATTTCTAATGGATCGAATGCGTAATTATATGTTTTAACACTGTTTTAATTTGAAGGCAAAACATATCTGCTAGTACACAGAATGCTACAATAATATGTTCGATCTGTTTTCTTTAGCACTTTGTTTTGGCGGAGAACATGTTGGAGATGGATTGTCCCTGTGTCACGCCAGAGATAGTGTTGAAGGCATCTGGTCATGTGGATAAATTCACTGACCTGATGGTGAAGGATGAGAAGACTGGGACGTGCTACCGCGCTGATCACTTACTCAAGGACTATTGCAAGGGGAAGCTCGAGAGGGACCTAACATTGTCACCTGATAAGGCTGCAGAGTTCAAGCATGTCATCTCAGTGTTGGACAATCTTTCTGCTGAAGAGCTAGGGGCGAAGCTGAAGGAGTATGATGTCAGATCACCTGATACCGGGAACCACATCTCTGATCCATACCCCTTCAATCTCATGTTTCAGACTTCGATTGGCCCATCTGGCATGCTTCCTGGGTGAGTTAATTTGCACATGATATGTACTTAATTAGCAGCGATTGGTGTCTGGTATTTAGTTGCTGTTCGATTATTTGTGGATTGTAGGTATATGAGGCCAGAAACAGCACAAGGTATTTTTGTGGATTTTAGGGACCTGTACTATTACAATGGCTACAAGCTTCCATTTGCAGTAGCTCAGATTGGGCAGGCATTTAGAAATGAGGTTTGTTTGCTTCCATTTTCTTCCTTTACTGTGGGTATAAAATTGTGCCTTTAGGCATAGAAGATTACATCGTGCAAAACTGCCATGTGTAATGAAGATCTGAGCTGCATTATCTTGTTAGAAATTTTATATGTGTTAAAAGTTGGTGTTTTAGTATACATGCATTCACAATGATTCTTGGTGGATGTATTTCTTTTCTTTTTGCTAAGAGAAAGTGGATACATTTCTTTAATGCTTGATCGCATACTAGTTCTGATCTAATTGATTTGTCTATTCTATGGGCTGAGCATCCCAAGTTAGATAAAGATAACTCCTTCATTGCTGTTTGTTGAGGTCCTTGGATTGGCATATGTGAACTTAACACAAGTTGATACCATGAATTTGAGAGCCTCATCCAATCAAATTATTGACTTGAACCATAGCATGCAGAAATACTTAACATGAATTGGGAATTTGGGATAGTTAAGTTGCTGGCTTAACTTAATTAGATACAAAATATGGCTTCAGCGCATTTAACCTATAGGATTAGGCTAATCTTGGCGTAAATAACATTATCAAATTTTACTGAATTAGCTGAGGATTGGTTGAAAATTTAATGCATTTTTTATCTCCTTTCTGGTGATAAAGCTGTCAGTTTAAAGAACTGAATGAATGGTTGCATTGTTTCTTCATTTTCTAAAATAGACATATTCCCTCTGTAACATTGGAAAAGTAAGTTCTTTTTTTTTGGTGGCAAGGATTCACTTTATTATTCACCAGATCTTGTTTCTCCCTTATTGATTTTTGATATTTTGTCTCAGTATGAGATGATTTTGTGCTTTTTTCAGTTGAAGGAATATAAATGCAATAATTTGGGCGAATAATTAAAGATATTTGATGTTGTTCTCTTAATTCAAAAGTTATGCTAGTAGAAACCATGGGTGTTCTGTCTTCTATATTTCTTTTTTGTGTTACAAGCCTTTGTTTTATGTTCAACTGTCGGTCTGACATAACTTATTTTCTATGATGAGTAGATTTCACCTCGCCAAGGTCTTTTAAGAGCCCGTGAGTTCACACTAGCTGAGATAGAGCACTTTGTGGATCCTGAGGACAAATCCCACCCGAAGTTTGTTCATGTTGCCAACCTGGAGCTTTTGATGTTCCCCAGGGAGGAGCAACTAGCAGGGAAATCAGCCAAGTCAATGATCCTTGGTGAAGCTGTTTCAAAGGTTGGTTTCTTTGGCTACCTTATTATCACCTTTGTGCTGATCGTTTCTTCCTTTACCTTTATTTTATTTTGACATCTCTATTCTTCATTTGGTTTAGTTTCTTTTAAACATTGTTTTAATTTCTTTTTGTAGGGAATAATCAACAATGAGACACTTGGTTACTTCATAGGACGGGTGTATCTTTTCTTGACTCGTCTGGGAATTGACAAAGATAGATTGCGCTTTAGGCAGCATCTGCCAAATGAGATGGCTCACTATGCTGTAGACTGTTGGGATGCGGAAATAGAATGCTCTGATGGCTGGATTGAATGTGTTGGGATTGCTGATAGATCTGATTATGATTTACGAGCTCATTCGGTATGTAATCCAGGCTTGTTTGCAGTTAAGAATGTTGTGATGAGTTCTGATTGTGACAAATTATAATCTTATGCAACTCTTGCAAAACTATTCTTCTTTTAACAAGTGAGAGGATTAGTTAGCAGTGCATTTGGGTCTGGTTGATTTGTGATTGGATTGGATTTGGATCGTCATCAAAACTCTCAGCCCATACAACTCACAATGTTTGAAACGAATAAACCCATACCAACTCATTTATTATGGGACCTTGTACCTGACCTGCTATTAGACTTCACTTGTTAGTTATATATCTTATAATTGAAATGAGATAGGTCAAGAAGAGGTATCTAGGGTGTGGCATTGAGAGTGAGAAGAGGAAATTAAACTGTTGAAGAAAATGTGATGAATCTTGAACATGCTGTCTACTCCACTTTCTCTTCAGTACTTTTTGTTTCCTCTCTTAACTATGAACATCCACAACTGGGTTTCAAGGGCTTGCTTAACCTCTGTTAACCTGTTGGATCTGGGGCTGAAAACCAATCCTGTTTATTTTGGGCAAGTTGGGGCAGGTGTTGGTTGGTCTTCATCAGAAACTGCCACACGTATGAAGAGTAAATGGAAAACAATGTTGAATAAGAAACCAAACCTTCTGTTATCTAAGACCAATATATAATGGTGCCCTTTTTACACTAGTTTGCAATTTTTCTACTAGTTTGCTTCATATGTAAATGGCCTTTAGATTTGCTTCTTTAGAACATCACAAGCTCATGGCTTTGTGCCTCTTTTCAAAAGTTGATTGTTATTTTCATGTCTTGGACAGCCTTATCTGAGATACCCATCTTAGCTATTGTTTACTTTTAGTTGCATAGAAAGACAATCCTCTTATGATTATGCATGCCATTCTTTTGCCAGAGCTTTCGCTAAAACTCTTCTTATCGGCTATTTATTCGAGTTTTTATCTATCGGCTGATTAAAGCTTCGTAGATTGATGTTGAAGTATGATAATTTTATTATGCTATTCAACAGGAGAAAAGTGGTGTCCCTTTGGTTGCTCATGAGAAGTTCTCAGAACCTAGAGAGGTGGAGGTAAGATTTTCTTTGCCACTTTTTTTTATGTGTCTAATTTCACATGTGGAAGGGCAAATCACTGGCCTCCATACTTTGCCGCCGAAGTTATGTTGCACTTTTTTTTATCTATTGTCCAGAAGATACTGACTTTCCTATTTTCGACTTGCTTATTGTTTGATTTTTTTAAATAATTTTCAGAAGCTGGTTATTACCCCATTAAAAAGAGAACTAGGTCGTGCATTTAAGGGTAACCAAAGAATGGTGGTTGAAGCATTGGAGGTAACCTTTGCACATATTCCATGCTGCTAATTACTTAGCCTTTTCATTTATAGCTTCTAACAAGCTCTTTGGATAGGCCATGAGTGAAAAAGAAGCACTGGTAATGAAGGAAGCTTTGGATAATAAAGGAGAGGTGGACTTCCAAGTCTGTACACTTGGAAAATCTGTGCTTCTAAAGCAAAACATGGTATCTATTAGTATGGAAAGAAAGAAGGAACATCAAAGGCTTTTTACCCCGTTTGTTATCGAACCATCTTTTGGTATTGGACGAATAATCTACTGTCTCTTTGAGCATTCTTTCTACAGAAGACGAAGCTATTCAGAGAATGAACAGCTAAATGTGTTATGCATCCCTCCTATTAAGCGCACCATTTATCCAGCAATCAAGTATCAGCAGTTTGATGGAGCGGCCAAACTCATGGCTAAATCACTAAAGAAGGCTGGGATCTTACATAAATTAGATGTTACAGGTATGCCTGTAAAATATCAGCATCTGATAAATATTTGAACTCCGGTTTTAGTCAGAAATCTGGAATGCCATTATTTCATAGGTTGTGGCGGGTAATGTTACTTCTCTTCACATGGATTCTAAAATAGTCTTTTTTTTCAATTAATCCTATTGTTAGGTTCTCAAATGTTTTATCATCAACTTACTCTTAGATATCTAGAACTTGGTTTGTGGATCGGTAGTTTAGTAGATGGTTGCATGACACTTAAATATACCGATTGTTATGATTATGCTGATGCGATGAAATATACAAGTCTATTTAACTAGAACGCTATACAGAAACAATAGATTTTAAAGTCCACATCGATGGATTAATGGTTCATATGATTCAGCTTCAGACTAAGCTGCTTATAAATTACGATTTTGCTGGTGTATTTTGCAGGCATGTCTATAGGAAAACATTATGCCAGGACGGATACGCTTGGTGTCCCCTTCGCCATAACCGTCGAGGCCCACAAGGCCCTCAAGGTGGAGCACGGTGTCGCCGCAAAGCGACTCCAGTCCGCCTTCATTGGCAACGGCAGCAACAAGGAGGCATTTCGGCAGGCCGTCGTGAACACGCTCGAGAGGAGGCTCTTCTACATCCCCTCCTTCAAGATCTACGGCGGCGTCGCCGGCCTCTACGACTATGGGCCTCCTGGGTGCGCCGTTAAGTCCAACGTCCTTGCCTTTTGGCGCCAGGTAACGCCATCAAGACGTCTTGTTCCCCTATGGATTCGATACGGTTATGTTAAACTTGTTTCTTGAAATTTTTACCCACAAATGAGAAAACAAGTTCCCCCCATCGTGTGTCTAAAATGCTTATAGGTGATACTTAACTTTTAAACAAATTTCTATAACTAGTACCTGATAATTAGATTTTTTTTTCTTTATATTTAAGATTGCATCAGTCGAAGCTTGTAACGATATTTAAACTCTTACATTCAGCGACAATGGTGATCATTATTTGGGAATTTATCTTTACATTTGATTCTTTTTGCTGGTATATACTGCTCGCTGCATCCTTTTCCTCGTAGTTTGAATGCTGAGTTGTTCGTTTTATGCTGCTTAATTTTGAAAAGAGAATATATTTTTCTCATGGATCGAATGCTTAATTATATGTTTGTACACTGTTTTATTTTGAAGGCAAAACATAACTGCTAGTACACAGAATGCTACAATAATATGTTTGATCTGTTTTCTTTAGCACTTTGTTTCGGCGGAGCGCATGTCGGAGGTATGGTGTCCCTGTCTCACGCCAGAGATAATCTTGAAGGCATCTGGTCATGTGGATAAATTCACTGACCTGATGGTGAAGGATGAGAAGACTGGGATGTGCTACCGTGCCGATCACTTACTCAAGGACTATTGCAAGGGAAAGCTCGAGAAGGACCTCACATTATCGCCTAATAAGGCTGCAGAGTTCAAGCATGTCATCACGGTGTTGGACGATCTTTCTGCTGAAGAGATAGGGGCGAAGCTGAAGGAGTATGATATCAGATCACCTGATACCGGGAACCACATCTCTGATCCATACCCCTTCAATCTCATGTTTCAGACTTCGATTGGCCCATCGGGCATGCTTCCTGGGTGAGATAATTTGCACATGCTATGTACTTAATTAGCAGCGATTGGTGTATGGTATTTAGTTGCCGTTCGATTATCTGTGGATTGTAGGTATTTGAGGCCAGAAACAGCACAGGGTATCTTCGTGGATTTTGAGGAATTGTACAATTACAATGGCGAGAAGCTTCCATTTGCAGCAGCTCAGATTGGGCAGGCATTTAGAAATGAGGTTTGTTTGCTTCCATTTTCTTCCTTTACTGTGGATATAAAATTGTGCATTTAGGCATAGAAGATCATATCGTGCAAAACTGCCATGTGTAATGAAGATCTGAGCTGCATTATCTTGTTAGTGATTTTATACATGTTAAAAGTTGGTGTTTTAGTATACATGCACTAACAATGATTCTTGGTGGATGTATTTCTTTTCTTTTTGCTATTAGAAAGTGGATGCATTTCTTTAATGCTTGATCGCATACTAGGTCTCATCTAATTGACTTGTCTATTCTATGGGTTGAGTATCCCAAGTTAAGTAAAGATAACTCTTTCATTGCTGTTTGCTCAGGCCCTAGTATTGGCATATGTGAACTTAACACGAGTTGACACCATGAATTTTAGGGCCTCATCCAATCAAATTATTGACTTGAACCATAGCATTCAGAAAGACTTAACATGAATTGGAAATTTGGGATAATTAAGTTGTTGGCTTAACCTAATTAGATGCAAAATATGGCTTCAGTGCAGTTAACCTATAGGGATAGGCTAATTTGTTTTGTATCATATGAAATATTTAGTTGTTACGAAATCAGTCTGCAAGCGCACCATTGAAAATTCAAATTTAAGCAACTTGCAAAATTATACATAAGGTTCTTAGTGTACTTTATGGGGATTGTGTTCTAGTTTATCTAGTTGCTCTAAGAAACTTTCCTTAAAGATTAATATTGTCCCCTAATTTAAACCATGTTAAAGTCCTATTTTATCCAATCTCTTTCCAAATCTTGTAGAACCTTAGAGGCTCTCTCTCGATTACATGCTCCTGAATTCCATAGCCATGTGGCCTTTTAGTTTTTTTTTGATTGATGACTCTCGCCTCTTGTTGAATTGGATAAAATCAATAGAGAGATGGCATTGGTTATCAAATTTTGATGGCATTTGGTAATCATTCAATATGCTTATGTTGATGCTCCAATTTGTTTATAGAGTATGCCTTGAATTATATAGACCTGATTGCTTGCTTCAATGATAGACATGCTCAATTTCGTTGGATTGGGCCTTAGATTTAGTAGTATAATAAGAGTTTCTTGGATGTTTTAATCTATCAAGGGTTAAATTTATATCTCTTTTAACTCAAGGAAAGAAAAGAAAAAGTATTGAAAATTGATGTTATATAGCCTATATACTTAAATAAATAAAAAATGACCTTTCTATTATTGGAAACACTAACATATAACTTTTAAAAAAATTCTATTGCTATCTTTAGTTTTGGCCAACATCAGGCAGAAGCTTTGAAGTTGATTGAAAATGGAAGTTGGAGGCCGGTTTCAATATGATCTTGGCCTAAAGCAATCCATTCTGGCAGAAACTTAAAATCTTGGGTGAAAATGAGGCATGAAGGGTGCTATTTGATTGGCACGATGCTTTTATAACTAATATCATCTTAAATGAATTCCCTTTTCATGAGATGAGTTCAATTTAGTGATTTTCATCTTGGTTCCTCATGTAAGGTGATCCTTCTTCCTTCTTGACTTGAAGAGGGATGCCGATTTGAATGACTGAAGGGTGTCAATTACAACATTGACAGACATTAGTAGATTTCATACCACTAGATTGGCAACATGTAATCTTATGATTTAGTGTTTGATAAGTCACTTCTGTGTAGGAATGACTTTGCAGTATATGACAATGCCTTGAAGTGATTTTTTCCTCAAAATAATCTGGTATTATTGTTGAATTCATGATATGTTAGTGTAATTTCTATGTGAAACTATTTTATCCACCCAATTTCTTTTTTTTCTAATTATTGTGTGGCTGAAGAAATCTCTAATCAACTTAATGATGATGGGAATAGTGGTTCTTGTTATGATTGCTTTGAACCAAAAGGAGTAACCCTTGACACAATGAGTACTAGTGGATTGGAAGGATGACTTTAGCCATCTCTTCCAATGGGTATGTAGACTCATAATTTAAAGTAGCAGTGACAAATCATCATCGATTTATACGTGATTGTAGGCTGTCCGAGAGTCCAAATTTGGTTATGCTCTTTCCTCCATGTTTCTCCGATTGTACACCTGTTCATTTGCTATCAGCGCACCTTTTCCACCAAAATTGAAAATGCCACAAAAAGAAGAGTCTAGTGTTATATGGTGGCTAGTTATGAACACCCTTTTTTAGAAAATACGAGCCTTAATGTATCACCTTTATGTCCTTGATCTTCGATGTTATCTAGCTAGATGGTCAACTAATGTGCTATATCTTAATTTCTTCTCTCAAAGTTACATCACAGTTAGCATAAGTGCTCTCTCAATCATACATACAGAAATGATATTTCGAGCTTTTGTACGACTTAGGCCCTGTTTGGGGGAGCTGTTGGCAGTAGAGCTGTTGGAAGTAGAGTTGTTGGAAGTAGAGCTGTCTGAAGTAGAGCTGTTATAAAAAGCTGTTTGCTGTTTGGTAACTACATTCGTAAAGTGCTGTGGTACTTTGTTTTGTGTTTGGTAAACAAACTGAGAAAGTACTTTTGTATGACAAAATTACCATAAAGGACATTGCATAGTATTATACAACAGAACATAATAAAACATAACATAAATTAATACATAAATATACGATATAGTATAATATTATTGTAATATAAAATAATAGTATGTTAATATAGCATAATAGTAATATAATTATTAGAGTAAATTAATATTTGGTAATATAACATAATATTAAATTATTTAACAAAACATATTAATGTATTATGATGTAATGTAATATATATTATATTTATAGTATAATACAATAATAAAAGTATAAAATATTATAATTATTAGTATAAATTAATTTCTCATAATATAACATAATATTAAATTATTTAAAATAACATATTAATGCATTATAATGTAATGTAATATAATATAATATTTATAGTATAATACAATAATAAAGGTATAAAATATTATAATTATTAGTATAAATTAATTTTTCATAATATCCATGACCAGATGAACACAATTAATCTAGCATGGTATACATATATCTTAGCACATAGTTAATATCCATCCTCTCTAACTTTACCTTGTTCATACTTTTTTACATTGTTGACGTAGTAGCAACAAAAATACAACGAACATTCACGTTTGGTCAAATACAAAACAAAACATGTGGAATTGCACTGCACTCAGAAGTCAACGAGCTATAAGTTGAGAAGCAATATGATCACGTAGAATATCCATCTCACGGTTACCCAATATTTGGCTTTGCTCTGCACTCAGTTCTTCCTGTGGTTCATTAATCTCTAAACAATCAGAAGGGAGTAGATCCTCATTATCATCATAAGGCTGAAACTCCAAATTTTTGATTGCATGATTTCTAATAAAATTATGAATAGCCATGGAAGCCACCACAATTTGGACTTGTTTATGATAAGAAAAGTTGGGCATGGTACTCAACATTCTCCATCTACTTTTCCAGCATCTGAATGTCCTCTCAATAGTGCATCTCAGGGAGGAATGTGCATGATTAAAGATTTCATGCATACCCCTTGGTTGACTTCCACGTCGAAAATCTGGTAAATGATACCTCTCCCTTTTGTAAAGCCCCATATATCCCAACATGTGAGGATATCCTGCATCCACCAAATAATATTTACCTGCATATATATATATATATGAGTTAGTATTTTAATATATTTAATGAAAGTTAAAAAAGTATACTTGTGATTATAATATATTTAATTAATATGCATACGTCTATATTATAATATATTTAATTAAAATGCATACCTCTAGGTGGGTGTGGAAATTGGAGCTCTTTACTGTGTATAGCATCTAAAAAAATACGAGTATCATGAGCAGTACCTTCCCATCCAGCACAAACAAAAGTGAAACGCATGTCAAAATCACAAGCCATAACATTTTGTGTAGGAATCCCTTTTCGGCCAATATATGGTACTTGTTTGGATGGAGAAATTTTCACTGGTATATGGGTGCCATCAATTGCTCCAATGCAGTCCTTAAAATAAGGCCACCAACGATGATCATTGCGGATTTTACTTGGAATATTTTTGAACTCTTTATCCAGCGGGCTAATAATATCCTTGGACATCCTTAAAACAGCATTTAAAACATGAGTGAAATATCTACTAACTGTTTCTCCAGAATGTTGAAATCTTTCTCGAACCATCCTATTCCCAAACCCATGTCCTAGAATCATCAAAAACATAGACACCAGCTCCTCAACAGGAATATATCTAGAAGCCTTTAAACCATATTTGATTTTCAATTCCATGCACAGATTAATAAATACATGTTTTTCCATTCGAAATTGTTGTTGGCATCTATATGGATTGCCATTTAAAATTTCTGATACAAACTTGTATCCGGTTTGATAAGAGGTCCTACAAGGCTCCTTTTCAATATATTTTGTGTAATATTCAGTAACCATACCAACAGTTGCAGTTAGTAGAATAATATAATTATCATCATCAACTATCTCATCTTCACTAGAATAATTCTCCTCAGAACTATTGTCAATGCTGCCCATACCTGTAGAAAACATATTATGCAAAAAATAAAACATCTGTAGCAAATAAAACAAATGATATATAAACATATAATGCAAATACATATAATATCACAAAATCATAACATCTATAATATCCATAAAATCAATAGCATCCATGATACATTATCCAAGAGATACCACAACTACATATAGTCCATCATCATTCTATAATAGAAGTTCATAATTAAAACTACAAAACATATTGCCATAATAGTACGTCAACAACTACTTATGTAAGTTTGACATTCGCTTGAGCCATTCAATTCGAAGATTGGTATCTCGGAGTGCCATAAACATCTCTCGATGTTCTCTTTTAAGGAGCACCTCAGCAGCAATCAAAAGCAGTTCAGGTTGTGCTACCATCTCAGGCATCATATGCACTACGTCCATCACCTCATCGATACTACGTCCAGGTTTATCAATCATCTTGGATGGCACTGTACTTTTCTTCTCCACTGCATCAATAAGACGACTCAATTGCTGAGATAGTCGTGCAGCACCCCCAACCTTCTTGCATTTCTTTTCATGCAAAGTAGAGCTAACTCTTTTCTTTCCTCTCTCTTGGATAGCATCAGATGCAAGAGTAAGGTTAACATTAAAATTCTCAGTGGGAACATCATCAATTTTATATGCAATCATATGATGGTCCTCATCTGAGTCACCTAAGCCCTCAAATGTATCATTATTAACCCCATCCAACCTCTCATATACTTCAATTGCGTCCTCAACATCCTCCTGCACCAGTAAAGCTGGTGCCCAGGCCCCCTCCCCAGTGGCACTAGTACCTCTAAATAACCTATCCAATTTTATGGCATGTTGTAGACCACGTTCTCGAAACTTAGCTGCATCAGGAATCTCCTGCAAGTTAACAACATATAGTTGTCAATAGTAGTTTATAGGTTAGTATAAAAAATCTTACAAATATTAAACTAGTGGTACATGTGCCTGCATTTTTTTTTCCCACCATGCATCTGGTGCATCTATTGTATTTCTAACAGGATCCCATCCAAGCCCTGTTTCCTTTCCCACCAATTTCATCCAAATGCTCCAATTTGCTTTCAGATTATCCCACTTATTTTTAAATTTTTTGTAGTCATATTGATTTCTTGTCTTCTCATAGAATTTCTTAATTATAATGGCCCACCCTAACCTATTGAAATGTGTTCCTGGGCGATTACCAGCTTCAACTTCACCAATACATATATCGATAAACTCCTCTATCAATTTTTCATTCCAAATGGCCTTCCTCTTCTTCTCATCTTGGGTTGATGGACCAGCAAGGGTATGTTGGCTCTTCTTAGACATTTGTTCTTCTTACAATGCAACAACAAAGACATGAAACATTTTGTCAATCATAAGTCATGATTTCATCCATATGAATAAAACACCTTGTAAAGCATATTAGAAAAACAATGAGATATTAGACAAGGCATGCAATAAGAGGCAATTATTTGATAGAACTATAAGTAAGGTCCGCCGTACCGGTACCGGTCGGCGTACCGGTGGCGGGCCGGACCGGTACGGTACCGGCCCGGTCCGGTACGTACCGGCCCGGTCCGGTACGTACCGGCCGGTATCGGTACAGTACCGGCCGGTACCACGAGCCAAAAACCACAGCGCCTCGCGCTGTGGTTCATAAAAAAAAAAATTCGTACCGGTGCGAACCGGCCGGTTCGCACCGGTACGAGGCCGGTACCAAGCGGTACCGGCCGGTTCGCACAAGAAAACCGGAGATACCGGTTTTCTTGTGGTTCCGGTACCGGCCGGTACGGGCCGGTACGGCATTCCATGACTATAAGCATTTTCACCAGCTTGCACAGTTCTTAAATGGATCTCAGGCTTTACTGGTTTCGTCTATGTTCTTGACCATTTTGAGGCTAGTCTTAGAAGACCCATGTACTCTTTATTGTATACTTTCTCTGTATTTGGTCAAGCTAGTCTTCTTAATAGAACTCTATGTCTAATGAATGTCAATTATTTGATAGAATCAAGGATTTGATGGATGGCTATTATGATACTAAATAAAGAAATTGCCATTACCATGTATAAACTTACTCTTCCCATTCCTAACTAGGTAGCAGCATTTTTGCCATGATCTCAGGAAAAATTTGCCTACGTACCATGATCTCCTTTCTTTTTAAATTTCAACTTCCAGATCTTGTAGGACTCTCTTTCTATTGGAAATAAGATCAGATTAATAGGAAACCAAAGGCAGGAAAATAACGTTTGCTCTAAAATTCATTTTGTTTATAAATTGCGTGAAGCCATACATTGTGCTGCATTATGTAAACCTGTGCCTAACTGCACTTTGTTGCTTGCACTAACTACGCTCAGGCCAACAAGAACTAGCCACCAACATTATTCTTCATTGGATCTCTAGGGAACCAGTGGGGGATTTAAATGCAGTACCTCCTGTACTGCAAGGAGGTATTCTAAGAGGATTTTGAGGTGCCCACATCATGAGAATTTTAATAATATGAAAAAACATAAGATTCATAATCTACCCCACACTATTCAGCCAATTTATAATAAACAAATCTTTATGAATGCATTGCATGTTTGATGGGTACAATATGACCAACCCAAGCCATGTACATGTTATATAAAACCAGCCAGAACTTTTCTATGTTGGGCTGCTGTGTAAAAACTCAAAACATATTACATTGTCAAGTTCCCAATATTAGCCAAATACGATGTTGAGTACCCAATATCTTCTTGGCAATATTGGAAGTATTAGTAACAATAGTATGCACCACTAAAATGACAATAAGGTGTAAGATCTTTTAATTAAAACATGCTTCAATATTCATCAAATGTCCATTCTTGGAATCACTAGCAGTGAATTTTGTTGAAGAATGACAATGTAAGTAGTAATTTGGATTTTAAGTCAAAAGTATAAGCAAAAAATATTTTGGCTAATTAAGGATAAAAGGAGTATTCTTACTTCTTAAAACTTCAAAGTGCAATGGAGATTGCAAATTTCTGAGCCACTAGGTGACAGTACCTGACAGAGAATGATCCAATCATAAGTTAGAAGGCAACAATAATATTACCAAACTCCATTAAAATTCTAAATACAAATCTATCTTTCTCTCTGTAACAGAGAGGAAAAACTTGGTCCACCCGAACCAGAGAGGAAAAATTTGGTCCACCCGAACCACAGAGGGAAATCTCTCTTTGTAACAGAGATTTCTCTCTCTGTTCTTTCTCTCTCTCCCTCTGTAACAAAGAGGGAAAAGAGCTCGCCGTCCACCAGAACTCCCTCCCTGCAACAGAGAGAGGATCTCGCGGTCCACCGTGGACCGCGAGATCATTAAGCGTACAGAGAGAGGATCTCTCTGTGTTATAGAGGGAGATCCTCTCTCTCTGTAACAGAGAGAGATCCTCTCTCTGTAAGGGGAGGCACCGTGGACCTCTCTCTCTGAAACAGCTTCCTCCCAAAAGCTCCAAATTGGAGCTTCCTCCCAAAAGCTGTTTACAGTTTCCCGCAAAAGCTGAAACAGCTTTTTGAAAAATTTACCAAACACATTTTTTCATCTAAAAGTACTTTTGGAGGGCTTTCTGGCCCTCCAAAAGCTCTCCCAAACAGGGCCTTATATGAGAAGGACAACTTACAAATTTGAAAACAAATTGGCTGCAACTTGTAGTTATTAAATTCGGCACCTTGGTTTACAATCTCTTCTCATTTTTTTTAATTTGCAATTTATTTCCATAGATGTATTGCTTTTTTCATAAAAGTTAAGCAATCATGGTTGTTTAACTGGCCAAGCAATAGGTGATAGTTTAGCCATACGGCCTAGGCAATAGGTGATAGTTTAGCCATACGGCCTAGGGTGATCACTGTTGTCTCTTCTTGTGCTCTTCCTATTTTACTGTATTTTAATTTTCTTTTAATTTATTTTCATGACTACTTTTTTGCCTTTCCATCAAAGTTAGGAAATCCGGATTGTCAAACTGTCCAAGTGACCCTAGGTAATAGCTTAGCCCTAGAGCCTAGGTGGCTGAATAGGCAGCTCCACTTAGTACAACAGACAATCTTTCTCTAGTCTATCTACTTCATTTATGTCATTGGATTTTTCATTTTGCATTATATTTGGTAAAATAGCATTTTAACACGCATTCAGTAGTACAAGAAATATTTTGTATTACCACTCATCAGTAATAAACAACATTTTCAAGACATTTTGATTTGTAAAATTTGGATGCTACCCAGCACATAAATAAGAAAAAGATATAGCACTACATATTTGTATTGCTTTAGCTTGAATTTATAGATCGCTTGGCTTTCTTGGTCATTTAACTTGTGAAAGATAGAACCTGGGTTTGTGGTTTCTAATAAAAGAATAGTTCGAAACTTCGAATGCATATGTGAAGTGAGATATTGCTTTGTATGCGTACTGATGTAGGACAACTTAGGGGATGACCTGCAATAGCATGGTGGGAGGAATTGGGGAATAGCTAATTTGTTGCCTTGCTGTTCTATTGCAGAAAACTGGGCAGAATGAACACTTTAATGGATTGAAGGAAAGAGGGAAGCTTTCTAGGTCCATCCTAGGGTTTAGGGATAGTGTTTGTTGTTAGAAAAAAAAGTTTCTAGGGGTTTTAGGATTAAAGGAGAAGGTTTGATGTTGACTTGAAATTTAATTCAGGCAATAATACATATATTCACAGGTTTTTGAAGAAGGGAAATACATGAGAAGTAAAGGAGTTGAGAGATGAATAGGGAGAGGGGAATAAAAGACACTAGAGGTAGGGCGAGAGAGAGAGAGAGAGAGAGAGAGAGGAGAGAAATCACTTTCACAAACTCATACAATACAACTCATGACCACCCTTTTATTTGCCGATACACTGTGTGACTTGGGGATGAAGTAACCTAATAAAAAAGACATGCAAGGACCCACCAATCACATATATTACAAAACATGGAACTTAGAACCCAAGTAACTTGTAGGTCAAGTAATTTAAGGGCCAATTTAATCTCATATCCATTTTTGTAATTAAATGTTAAACAAATAGAAACTTGATACACGATTAATTTTGGACCATTAAATAATTTTGATGCTCCAATATGTCCATTGATGCTCCAAGTAGTTGGATGAGGGTTTAGATCATCATAATGGAAAAATTTGCTGCCTGATCTAGGCCCTTGACTTTATGATTTGTTTCCACTGCATGGATGTCATGCTCGAGATCTTGATGTTGCTTTGACACTTTTGATTCATCTCTGCATCTCCAAGACTCGATGATGGAAATTAATATTAAATTTTCTTGTGATTGTATTCTCAACTGGTTGTTTCGGTGCCCTTGGATCTTCAGCCATAAAGCTTTTGATCATCTGATTGATGGTATTCTTTCATTAATACACAAAATCAACAAGAAATAGATCGTCAAAATGCTGTAATATGGTCACAACCCTTGAGAGATTGCTACTCATCTCTTGATTGTTTGGAAGCTGCTCCAGCGTTGGATCATCAATGCTTGAAACCTTCTCGACGAGATTCTTAGGATATGGTGCACCTTCAATTGCAGGTTTGAAGGTTCACCATTTGCCATATCTTCATAAACAATCTTCTGTAGAGACATTCTTGTTCTATGAATTTTTAATTGCAAGAATTTTGCTCTGGGGTGCTTCATTTCTAAATTTTTTGTACTTGTGATATTGCTGCTGCACAACTGGAAGAAGCAGTACAGGGAAACAGCAATGCTTGTAAATGGTTGGGAAATTAACTACTTGACAGTATGGATGAGGTACACAACTGAATTATGAAGGAAAAATAATTAGATCAAATGGCAAACATTGTGCTAACTTTGTTGTGGAGCACGTTGTTAATGTAGTAGGCAACTGAGTTTTGATGACAAACCAACCTAGTTCTTGATTTAAGCTTCCCACCAAAAGTTCTTGGCGTAAACAATCATTATCAAATTTTACTGAATTAGCTGAGGATTGGTTGAAAATTTAATGCATTTTTTATCTCGATTCTGGTGATATAACTGTCAGTTTAAAGAACTGAATGAATGATTGCACTGTTTCCTCATTTGCTAAAATAGACATGTTCCCTCTGTAACGTTGGAAAAGTGAATTCGTTTTTTTTTTGTGGCAAGGCTTCGCTTTATTATTCATCAGATCTTGTTTCTCCCATTTTGATTTTTGATATTTTGTCAGAGTATGAGATGATTTTGTGCTTTTTTCAGTTGAAGGAAAATAAATGCAGTAATTTGGGCGAATAATTAAATATATTTGATGCTATTCTCTTAATTCAAAAGTTATGCTAGTAGAAACCATGAGCGTTCTGTCTCCTATACTTCTTGTTCATGTTACAGACTTACAGGCCTTTGTTTCATGTTCAACTGTCGGTCTGACATAACTTATTTTCTATGATGAGTAGATTTCACCTCGTCAAGGTCTTTTAAGAGTCCGTGAGTTCACACTAGCTGAGATAGAGCACTTTGTGGATCCTGAGGACAAATCCCACCCGAAGTTTGTTCATGTTGCCAACCTGGAGCTTTTGATGTTCCCCAGGGAGGAGCAACTAGCTGGGAAATCAGCCAAGTCAATGATCCTTAGTGAAGCTGTTTCAAAGGTTGGTTTCTTTGGCTACCTTATTATCACCTTTGTGCTGATCGTTTCTTCCTTTACCTTTATTTTATTTTGACATCTCTATTCTTCATTTGGTTTAGTTTCTTTTAAATATTGTTTTAATTTCTTTTTGTAGGGAATAATCAACAATGAGACACTTGGTTATTTCATAGGACGGGTGTATCTTTTCTTGACTCGTCTGGGAATTGACAAAGATAGATTGCGCTTCAGGCAGCATCTGCCAAATGAGATGGCTCACTATGCTGCAGACTGTTGGGATGCGGAAATAGAATGCTCCTATGGCTGGATTGAATGTGTTGGGATTGCTGATAGATCTGCTTATGATTTACGAGCTCATTCGGTATGTAATCAAGACCTGTTTGCGCTTAAGAATGCCGTGATGAGTTCTGATTGTGACAAATTATAATCTTATGCACCTCTTACAAAACTATTCTTCTTTTAAACAAGCGAGAGGACTAGTTAGCAATGCATTGGGTCTGGTTGATTTGTGATTGGATTGAATTTGGATCGTCATTAAAACTCTCAGCCCATACAACCCACAACGTTTGAAAACAATAAACCCATACCAACTCATTTATTATGGGACCTGTACCTGACCTGCTATTAGGCTTCACTTGTTAGTTATATATCTTATAATTGAAATGAGATAGGGTCAAGAAGCGGTATCTAGGGTGTGGCATTGAGAGTGAGGAGAGGAAATTAAACTGTCGAAGAAATTGTGATAAATCTTTTTTTTTTGCTAGAAAAATATGATAAATCTTAAACATGCTATCTACTCCACTTTCTCTTTGGTATTTTTTGTTTCCTCTCTTAACTATGAACATCAGCAGCTGGGTTTCAACGGCTTGCTCAACCTCTGTAAATGGCCTTCAGATTTGCTTCTTTAGAACATTACAAGCTCATGGCTGTGCCTCTTTTCAAAAGTTGATTGTTATTTTCATGTCTTGTCCAGCCTTACCTGAGAGAGCCATCTTAGCTATTGTTTACTTTTAGTTGCATAGAAACACAATCTTCTTATGCTTATGCATGCCATTCTTTCGCCAGAGCTTTCGCTCTTCTTATCGATTATTTATTCTAGTTTTTATCTATCGGCTGATTAAAGCTTTGTAGATTGATTGTGAAGTATGATGATTTTATTATGTTGTTCAACAGGAGAAAAGTTGTGTCCCTCTGTTTGCCTGTGCGAAGTCCTCAGAACCTAGAGAGGTGGAGGTAGGATTTTCTTTTCCACTTTTTTTTTTAATGTCTAATTCCACATTTGGAATGGCAAATCACTGACCTCCATACTTTGCTGCAGAAGTTACGTTGCACTTTTTCTATCTATTGTCCAGAAGATACTGACGTTCCTATTTTCAACTTGCTTATTGTTTGATTTTTTAAATAAATTTCAGAAGCTAGTTATTACCCCATCAAAAGAAGAACTAGATCTTGCATTTAAGGGGAACCAAAGAATGGTTGTTGAAGCATTGGAGGTAACCTTTGCACATATTCCATGCTGCTAATTACTTATCCTTTTCATTTATAGCTTCTAACAAGCTCTTTGGATAGGCCATGAGTGAAAAAGAAGCACTAGAAATGAAAGAAGCTTTTGATGATAAAGGAGAGGTGGACTTCCAAGTCTGTACACTTGGAAAATCGGTAGTGATAAAGAAAAACATGGTATCTATCAGTATGGAAAGAAAGGAACATCAAATGGGTTATTTTACCGCATCCGTGATTGAGCCATCTTTTGGTATTGGACGAATAATCTACTGTCTCTTTGAGCATTCTTTCTACATAAGACCAGGCAGATCAGAGGATGAACGGCTGAATGTGTTCTGCTTCCCTCCTCTAGTGGCTCCGATTAAGTGTACTGTTTTCCCATTAATCAAGTCTCAGCAGTTTGATGAAGTGGCCAAACTCATAGCTGAATCACTAATGGCGGCTGGGATCTCATATAAATTGGATGCTACAGGTATGCCTATAAAATATTAGCATCTGATAATAACTAAACTCCGGTTTTAGTCAAGAGTTCTGGAATGCCATTATTTCATAGGCTGTGGTGGGTAATGTTACTTCTCTTCCCATGGATTCTAAGACAGGTTTTTTTTTTCCCAATTAATCTTACTGGTAGGTTCTCAAATGTTTTATCATCAACTTACTGTGA
Source organism: Phoenix dactylifera (assembly GCF_009389715.1). Taxonomy (NCBI): domain Eukaryota; kingdom Viridiplantae; phylum Streptophyta; class Magnoliopsida; order Arecales; family Arecaceae; genus Phoenix; species Phoenix dactylifera. Next base: position 154,698 of record NW_024068288.1, read on the forward strand.
GGCCGCTAGAACTTGCCTTGTGGATTGAGAGTTTGGTAGATGATTGCATGACATTTAAATATACTGATTGTTGTGATTGTCTACTTACCTAGAACACTATGCAGAAATTGTAGCTTTGAAAGTCCGCATCAGTGGATTAGTGGTTCATATGATTCAGCATTAGACTAAGCTGCTTATAAATTACGATTTTGCTGGTGTTTTCTGCAGGCACGTCTATAGGGAAACGTTATGCCAGGACGGATGAGCTTGGTGTCCCCTTTGCCATAACTGTTGATTCGGCTACTAGTGTGACCATACGTGAGAGGGACAGCAAGGAACAGATCCGTGTAAGCATTGAGGAGGTGGTCTCAGTTGTGAAAAAACTCACGGTTGGGCAAAGCACATGGGCTGATGTGCTCTGTAGCTACCCAACCCACGTTGCTACACATGCTGATGAGCTGTGAAGCGGCTTCTGACGGATGAAGTGATGAAAGCAATTCCTTATCTTGCTGAATTTTCAAACTACTGGAACTTATCAGGCTATTATTGTTGAGTTACCCAGGAAAAAGAAGATTTATCTTATTTATTCGTGCTCTCAAATGGTCTGGATATCTTCATTTTATAAGTGGATCTATGGGATATATTTTGTACCTTTTAAGGATTTTTTTTTTTTTTGACCTTTTAAGGGTTTGACTTGTCATAAGCATTTAAGTATTTGTTCCTGGTGATAATGATTTGAATTGTGGAAGTGTGTATTTTGTTGCTTTCTTTTTTTTTTTTCCGTGTGCGCTTCAATTTAGATTGTGTGCGCATTAATTTGAGTCGGGGGTATAATGTCCGGTCAACTTAGAAATGGACCATTTTTAGAAGAAAAAAAGGACAAATATGTCCTATTTCACAGTGACTTATTCAGGTGGCCTTTTAAAAAAAAAATCGCTCGAGTTGGTGAGCAGAGTTTATAGTTATTCAGCTGTTCAGCTGCAAGATGTCTTTATTGATCTGCATGATTTTACAAGCATAAATCTGTAAGGTTTTATAACTATTCAGCTGTCTTTTTGAATGCCTATGAAATTTTTAACCCATCAGATTTTAAAGTTAAATTTGAAAGATGCGGCTTTAATGCTAATGATCGGAATTATTGGATATGATGTACCATTTTAAATTATTTAGAATATTTTGAAGATCTCTGTTCCAAACATCAAGTGATCAAAAATAGACAAATTTAAGTAATGCTGTATATCATGTGGTTCTCTCTTTCAATGTTTATGGTGAGAATTGGGTTCCAACAACTGATTGTTCTTAATTTAGCGGCATAACAGTTATTATTTTATATCGTTTAATACAATATCTTTGTTAGACGGTCGCACACAAAATTGTGGTGATGATCCAAAAGAACAATATTTTGCTCTAATGTTCTCTATTTTATTAAAAAAAAAAAAAGAAAAGTGCTGAGGCTGTAATTAAAAACTTTCAATACGAAAATTCTCCAGGTAATAAGCGCATGCTAGGTCCTGAGCTTCAGCCGCAAGAAATTTAAGAGCAAAGGATAACTTTATATAAGTTCACAAAGGACATAATAGACAATGATACACCCAAAACCCTGTAAGGCGATTGTAGTACGTAGCCATGTGAATCTAAATTATTTCCTTACATCAGAGTTAAATTGATGTCCTGTACAAGCTTTTGAAGGCCATCTCAAGAGTATGACACCTGAGTCCCATCCGAAAGCTGAAGTGTGTAGTCTTTGGGAGAACTGCAGCAGTTGCACCTTGATGGCAGCTTCTTATCGCCAGAAGAAGTGCAGGTGACATACTCAACTTCAGGGCAATATTGAGAGCAGGCCATGGCTCTGGTGCTATAAGGATCCGTACAGACGTGTGTTTAGTTCTACTTCACTGAATAGATCTTTAGTACTTACACCGATCAAGAAACCCAAATAATATCTTCCGGCTAGCCATTTTGGATGAGGTCCTAGATTGTTACAAATAGTATTTGTAAGAACCCGGAACTGGGCCCGGTCCACCCGACCGGCCCAGTCCCGAATCTTGGCCTCACGTGCAACGCAGCGGGATGGAACCTCCATCCCGAAGAAGAAGGAGGAGCCCTGTTTTAGGGCTTCCTTCTCCTTCCTCTCCTCCTTTGAACCTACCGAAAGAGAGAGCCGCCGCACGCAGGGGGGGGGTTCTTCTTCGTGTGGCCACCGAGAGAGAGGAAGAGAGAGAGAGAGAGAGAGAGAGAGAGAGAGAGAGGAGCCACAACACCGGGTGGTCTCCTTCTTCCTTGCCGCCGGAGAATAGAGGCGCCGGATCTTCGTCGGGGGCTAAGGTAAACTTCTCCTTCTCCTTGCTTGATGCTTGGCCATGATGTGTTGGGGGTTGGGGCCGGCCGATCGCCGGATTTGGCTCCAAAACGGCTGCCCTAGCCGTCGGCGTGTTCGCCGCCGCCAGTCGCCGGGGGTGGCCGGGCTTGCTCCGCCACCTCCTGCTGCTGCCAAGGCCAGCCACCGCGGCTGCCTTGGGTCCGACCGAGAGGGAAGAAGAAGAGGGGGCGGGGGCTCACGGGTCCCCTGTCTCGCCGAAGAAGAAGAGGGGATTCGGGAGAAGAAGGGAAAAGAAAAAAAAAAAAAAAGGAAAGAAGAAGGGGGGGTCACGGGACCCCCTGTTTCACCGAAGGAGAAGAGGGGAGTCGGGAGAGAAAAGAAGAAAGGAGAAAAAAAAAGAATAAGAGAGGGGGGTGGTTTACGGGTATGAACCCGCACTCGGGGTGCTAGGCACTCCTGCAGGGCCACCCAAGGGAGGATATTAAAAATTTAAGTCTTTGTATATATATATTGTGATGAATTTTAAAAGAAGAAAATGGTTTTTGAATATTAGGTTCTGCGAGGGATTTGCGGAATTAATTAGATTTATTGTGGATCGCGTTCGCAAGGTAAGTGATGTAACCTCTTTCCTAGATTTATCGGCAAAGTAAATATCTGTTTTACGAATCGAATTATTTGCGATTACGAATTTGATGCATGGATTATATGTATAATTTTAGAATATTGTATGACTCTGATTGGACGTATTTGCTTCTAGTTGAATTGTATTTAATTGATCTGACATTGTATTTTTCGGCTTGAAACACTGAACATAATGTAAGAAAAGATAATGACTTGAGATAGATTCATACTTGCAGTCGAGCTATGTTGAGGACCCTGTCAATGGGGGCTAATATATTGGTACCGCAAGAAGAATAGTCGGTGATATGACCCTGCCACAGGGAACATGTGGCCATAGTTCCTGGCTGTTGAGTTGAATCTGATAAATTGAAATAACATAAGATATGAACAATATTTGGTTTTGACACTGCATGTTTTCATGACTGAATTATGAAATAGAGGACTAATTGAACTTCGACCTGGCTATGTTGAGGACCCCGCCAATGGGGGTAGATACGTTGGCAATTGATTGTCCTGAAGGACTCACCGCAAGAAGAATAGTCGATGTTGATGACCCTGCCACAGGAAACATGTGGTCATAGTTCAGGATTGAGAAGATGAATTGAATATGTGAAAGAATCTCGAAACCGTGAAAAGAATCTTATGAATTTAAGACATATTTGACTTGTACTTTGGAACTGCATTTATATTTATTTTTCATATATTACTGCTTGATTTATCTAGTTAGAGTGTTCATTACTTACTGGGCTGTCTAGCTCATTATACCATCTCTTGTTGTTTTACAGATTCCGAGAACTAGACTATTGGGGATTCAAATTGGAAGAGCGCCTAGCAGGATTGTGGCACAAGTTATCTTAGATTAGGGTTAATTAAGTTGATTTGTTACTATGGACATTTATTATGATTGGTGGACTTTTATTATTTAAGAACTAGGTTTCTGCATGTTGGTAAATGATTATTCCGCTGCGTATTTAGACTTGTGAGACCTTATGACTTGAGTTAGTCAATGGAATAAGATTGCATTTATTCAGTTAAATTATTTTGGAATTACATAATTGAGGTGTTTGGTTTAGATGCCTTGCATGCTCGTGGGGAGAGTTTCCTACGGGTGTGCGGCGGTTGGCGCGACCCCCGGCTCGCGATCTCGGGGCGGGGGCGTGACAACTTAAGTGGTATCAGAGCGGACTTTGATAGAATCTAAGACAAAGAATCATACCCGATATGAGTATAGGTGGGTAGACACTAGGGACATTGGGACGTTAGATGTAAAGAATGTGACGATTATTCTTATATAATATATATATATATATATATTATTCGGTGAACTTTCTTTTTATGAATTTGATGTGATTTGATGCATATAGGTCAGGATGCCTCAACGTCGGGGCGAAAAAGACTACTATTGGTGCTACGAATGAGACACCGAACCGGCACGCTGACAGCACACCCCAACGAGCTACGAGTATCCCTCAGCAGGAGGGAGTCATGAGCCCTCAAACGGGACAGGAACCGGGCTTAAGCCAAGTTATGCAGACCATGGTGGGCCTCATGCAAATGCAACAGCAGGTGCAACAGCAGTTGCTCCAACAACAAGCACAGTTGCTCCAGACACAGCCTCAACAAGGACGAGGGGAACAGTGTGAACATCGTAACAGCATAGCTGAGTTTAAGAGGCTGGCTCCTCCAGCTTTTCAGGGGACTACAGAACCTTTGGAAGCAGACAATTGGCTTACGGAGATAGAAAAAGCATTTGCTGTCTTACGATGCCGGGACGATGAAAAAATTCTGTTTGCATCATACATGTTGCAGGGAGAAGCATTTAATTGGTGGCAGATGTTGGAGCATAAATTTGAGCATGATGGGGAACCTCTCACTTGGGATAAATTTCGAAAAGCCTTTTATGATAAATATTTTCCTCGGAGTGTCAGGACACAGAAGGAACAAGAATTTATCCATTTGAAGCAAAGGGGCATGACAGTGGCCGAATATGAAGCCAAATTCACAGAACTAGCCAAATTTGTTCCGAAATTGGTAGAGGATGAGCAAGACCGAGTGCACAAGTTTGAGATGGGATTGAAGACTGAAATTAGGAAGCAAGTGGTACCTTATGAGTTGACTACCTATGCAGCTGTGGTGAATAAAGCTTTAATCATTGAAAGGGAAGTCAACGAAGCTTTTGCTGAAAGAGAAAGAAACCAAAAGAAAAGAAACAGACCTGCTGAATTTAAAGGGGGAAACAAGAATTTCAAGAATCCAGCTCAGAAGCCAAATAAAGATAGAAATCCCAAAAATGAGAATGGAAAGTGTTCAAGATGTGGCGGTAATCATGAATTTGCAAATTGTCCCTGGGTTACAGGTTCTTGTTTTCATTGCGGACAGAAAGGTCATAAAATTGCAGATTGCCCACAAAGAAACGAGATTAAATCTACGCAGGCAATGGAAGGAAGCCAGAGGCCAAAGACTCAAGGAAGGGTGTTCGCACTTACACAGCAGGATGCACAAGCTTCTAATGCAGTGGTGACAGGTACTATTGCCGTATTCGATATTTATGCTTATGTCCTATTTGATCCGGGTGCCACACATTCATTTATATCCTCAAGCTTTATCAAAACACATAATATATTGTGTGAATCTATGACCACTAAGTTCTATGTGGAGACACCAGTAGGTGGTATGTTGAGCACTGATGTTATATGCAAGGCATGCAAAATCGAAATAATAGATAGGGAGTTACCTGTGGATCTAATTGTACTTGATATGCGGGATTTTGATGTCATTCTGGGGATGAATTGGCTTGCTACCTATCATGCCTCAGTGGACTGTCATGGCAAGAGGGTAAATTTCCAAATTTCGGAGGAACCGGCATTCAGTTTCTGTGGGAACCAGAGAACTGCTTTTCCTCATATTATCTCGGCTTTGCAAGCTGGACGAATGTTAAGGAAAGGATGCACAGGTTATCTGGCCTCAGTAATTGATATACAACAAGATGAACTAAAGATAGAGGATATTCCTATAGTGAATGAATTTTCGGACGTCTTTTCCGAGGAGTTATCAGGATTGCCACCGGACAGAGAAATTGAATTCACTATTGATCTTGTACCCGGTTCAGGTCCGATTTCTAAAGCTCCTTATCGAATGGCCCCAGCTGAATTAAAAGAATTGAAAGATCAGTTGCAAGATTTACTGGACAAGGGTTTTATACGACCTAGTGTGTCACCTTGGGGAGCTCCAGTGCTTCTTGTGAAAAAGAAAGATGGAAGCATGAGACTCTGCATTGACTATAGAGAATTGAATAAAGTCACTATAAAGAACAAGTACCCTTTGCCTCGAATAGATGATTTATTTGACCAGTTGCAAGGTGCACATGTTTTCTCTAAGATTGATCTCCGCACAGGATATCATCAGCTAAAGATCAAAGCGGAAGATGTACCCAAGACTGCATTCAGAACTCGTTATGGACATTATGAATTCTTGGTGATGCCTTTTGGATTGACGAATGCCCCAGCAGCTTTCATGGACTTAATGAACAGAATATTTAAATCTTTTCTAGATCGATTTGTGGTGGTGTTCATTGATGACATTTTAATTTATTCAAAAGGAAAAGAAGAACATGAGGAACATTTACGAAGCGTACTTCAACTCTTAAGAAGGGAGAAGCTCTATGCTAAATTAAAGAAGTGTGAGTTTTGGTTGAATGAGATATTGTTTTTGGGGCATATCATATCCGGAGATGGGATTTCTGTGGATCCAGCAAAAGTGGAAGCTGTAGTACAATGGAACAGGCCTACTAATGTTTCTGAGATTCGCAGCTTTCTAGGAATGCCAGGCTATTATAGACGATTTATGGAAGGATTTTCCTCTATAGCTATACCTTTGACTCGTTTAACTCAAAAAGGAGTTAAGTTTGAATGGACTGAAGAATGTGAACGAGGCTTTCAGAAATTAAAGAGGCGATTGGTTACAGCACCTATTCTTACTATACCTACAGGTGATGATGGATTCACAATTTATAGTGATGCTTCAAGGAAGGGACTCGGCTGTGTTTTGATGCAGCATGGTAAGGTAGTAGCCTATGCCTCTAGACAATTAAAATCTTATGAGCAAAATTATCCTACTCATGATTTGGAGTTAGCAGCTGCGATTTTTGCTCTCAAGATTTGGAGACATCATCTTTACGGAGTACGATGCGAGGTGTTTACAGATCACAAAAGTTTGAAATATATATTTACCCAGAAGGAATTGAATTTGAGACAAAGAAGATGGCTGGAACTGTTGAAGGACTATGATTTAACGATAAATTATCATCCTGGAAAAGCTAACGTTGTTGCAAATGCCTTGAGCAGAAAGTCAATAGGAAATATGGCTACTTTGATTACTAGCCAACTACAAATTTTGGAAGATGTGAGGAAACTTGAACTAGAAATCCGAGTACCTGGCACAAGGACTCAATTGGCTTATGTGCAGGTTCAGCCGACACTCATAGAGAGGATCAAGACAGCTCAGGGTAATGACCAGCAGTTATTGAAGATTCGGAAGTTGATAGAAGCAGGAGATATATCTGAATTCATGATTCATGAGGACGGATCTTTGAGGTATCGGAATAGAATTTGTGTACCTATGGATTTAGAAATCAAACAGGAAATTCTTAAAGAAGCCCATCAATCTGGATATACAGTGCACCCAGGAGGAACTAAGATGTATAGAGATTTAAGGGAATTGTATTGGTGGAACAACATGAAAAGAGAAATTGCTCAATTCGTGGCACAATGTCTAGTATGTCAGCAGGTTAAAGCTGAACACCAAAGACCTGCAGGACCGCTTCAGCCTCTTGACATTCCAATATGGAAGTGGGAACAAATTTCTATGGATTTTGTAACAGGACTGCCAAAGACTCCCAGTTCTAATGATGCAGTATGGGTGATAGTGGATAGGCTAACCAAATCGGCACACTTTTTACCTATCAAAGTGGGGTTCGGTCTGGAAAGGCTAGCCAAATTATACATTAAAAAAATTGTGAGACTGCACGGTATTCCAGTATCCATTGTGTCGGATCGAGATACTAGATTTGTATCACAATTTTGGAAAAGCTTGCATAAGGCTTTGGGGACAAAATTATGTTTTAGTACTGCCTTTCACCCTTAGACCGATGGTCAGTCTGAGAGGACCATTCAGATTCTCGAGGATATGTTGAGAGCTTGCGTCATAGATATGAAGGGTTCTTGGGATGAGCATCTACCTCTGATAGAGTTTGCATATAACAACAGTTATCAGAGTAGCATACAGATGGCGCCTTATGAAGCCTTATACGGAAGAAAATGTCGTTCGCCAATTTGTTGGGATGATATTGGTGAACGAAGGTTGTTGAGCCCTGAACTTATACAACAGACAGTTGAGAAAATTCAGCTAATCAGAGATCGCCTTCGGACTGCACAAAGTAGACAGAAGAGTTATGCGGATAATTGAAGACGAGAATTAGAATTTCAAGTTGGTGACCATGTATTTCTTAAAATATCACCTACAAAGGGAGTTGCAAGATTCGGTATTCGAGGAAAATTGAATCCCAGATTTGTTGGTCCGTTCGAGATCTTAGAAAGAATTGGTAAGGTGGCTTATAGACTTGCCTTGCCGCCTTCTCTGGCTGGTGTACACGATGTTTTCCATGTCTCAATATTGAAGAAATATATACCAGACCCAAGTAGTGCCACGGAGCTTGAGCCGTTACAAGTTAGAGAAGATCTATCATATAAAGAGCGTCCAGTGCGGATAGTGGACAGAAAAGATCAAGTTTTGAGACACCGTGTTATACCTTATGTCAAGGTGCAGTGGAGCCATCATACAGAAAGAGAAGCTACCTGGGAACTGGAAGATGAGATGAAGCAGAAATACCCTCAACTTTTTGAAACTGCAGGTACGAAAATTTTGGGGACCCCCTGTTTCACCGAAGGAGAAGAGGGGAGTCGGGAGAGAAAAGAAGAAAGGAGAAAAAAAAAATGAATAAGAGAGGGGGGTGGTTTACGGGTATGAACCCACACTCGGGGTGCTAGGCACTCCTGCAGGGCCACCCATGGGAGGATATTAAAAATTTAAGTCTTTGTATATATATATTGTGATGAATTTTAAAAGAAGAAAATGGTTTTTGAATATTAGGTTCTGCGAGGGATTTGCGGAATTAATTAGATTTATTGTGGATCGCGTTCGCAAGGTAAGTGATGTAACCTCTTTCCTAGATTTATCGGCAAAGTAAATATCTGTTTTACGAATCGAATTATTTGCGATTACGAATTTGATGCAAGGATTATATGTATAATTTTAGAATATTGTATGACTCTGATTGGACGTATTTGCCTCTGGTTGAATTGTATTTAATTGATCTGACATTGTATTTTTCGGCTTGAAACACTGAACATAATGTAAGAAAAGATAATGACTTGAGATAGATTCATACTTGCAGTCGAGCCCTGTCAATGGGGACTAATATATTGGTACCGCAAGAAGAATAGTCGGTGATATGACCCTGCCACAGGAAACATGTGGCCATAGTTCCTGGCTGTTGAGTTGAATCTGATAAATTGAAATAACATAAGATATGAACAATATTTGGTTTTGACACTGCATGTTTTCATGACTGAATTATGAAATAGAGGACTAATTGAACTTCGACCTGGCTATGTTGAGGACCCCGCCAATGGGGGCAGATACGTTGGCAATTGATTGTCCTGAAGGACTCACCGCAAGAAGAATAGTCGGTGTTGATGACCCTGCTACAGGGAACATGTGGTCATAGTTCAGGATTGAGAAGATGAATTGAATATGTGAAAGAATCTCGAAACCGTGAAAAGAATCTTATGAATTTAAGACATATTTGACTTGTACTTTGGAACTGCATTTATATTTATTTTTCACATATTACTGCTTGATTTATCTAGTTAGAGTGTTCATTACTTACTGGGCTGTCTAGCTCATTATACCATCTCTTGTTGTTTTACAGATTCCGAGAACTAGACTATTGGGGATTCAAATTGGGAGAGCGCCTAGCAGGATTGTGGCACAAGTTATCTTAGATTAGGGTTAATTAAGTTGATTTGTTACTATGGACATTTATTATGATTGGTGGACTTTTATTATTTAAGAACTAGGTTTCTGCATGTTGGTAAATGATTATTCCGCTGCGTATTTAGACTTGTGAGACCTTATGACTTGAGTTAGTCAATGGAATAAGATTGCATTTATTCAGTTAAATTATTTTGGAATTACATAATTGAGGTGTTTGGTTTAGATGCCTTGCATGCTCGTGGGGAGAGTTTCCTACGGGTGTGCGGCGGTTGGCGCGACCCCCGGCTCGCGATCTCGGGGCGGGGGCGTGACAGTATTAGAGCAGACGAGATCCATGATCTATGCAGACTAGGAGACACTACAGCACGATTTTATTGAGGTTGACCATGAGACGATCGTGGTGTTTGTGATTATATTTAAATAGATTTAAACTTTTAGCCTGACGAGGATATGAGGGCTTAAATAGGGGGAGTATGTAAGGATCCATGCATGCATGTGTTTAGTCCCACATTGGTTATTCGCTCGATAGATCTTGGATACTTATACAGGGTCAAGGAACCCAAATAATACCTTATGGCTGGCTATTTTGGGCGAGGTCTGGATTTTTACAGGTGTTGCTTTGCAGCTCGGCAAACAAGACCATGCCATTTAGCATCAAACACCAAGCATGTAAAGAAAATAAATTGATTAGTTTCTTGCCGGTCCATGTATAATTATAGACATACCCACATATGAGAAGAGAGTAATAGCAGAAAGTAGGAGAAGCATCATAATTGAGAGTTTAATGCATGCCATCTCTTGTAAGCTTGTTTTGAAGATGGAGGTCCAGCATGTATTTATATACCTGATATGATTTTATGTTCTTAGTCCTAACACTAATGGATAATTAATGTGCTATGTCCGAGGCACAAAAAATTTGACAATTCATCTTGGAAATTCAATGGTGAATAGTGATGGCTAAGATAAAGCATCAAGTTTCCTCAATGAGATGAGTGGTGGATTTTTCCAAATCTAACTGTATTGTATATGATGTTGTGAAAGATTCTGGTATCATCTTAGATAATCTTTAGAAAGCAAAATCGACATCTTCTTCATTCTTCTTTGAATGCAGCAGCTATAGTGGACTTTGGTGGAGGGTTGACTGCGTGCCGTATGATTTCATGTTTGATTACGGTATTATCTCAAATTATTTTTAGAAAGCAAAATCAACCTTATCTTTGTCTAGGGCAATTTAGTTCATTTGAGAAACATTTTTCTTGAATGGAATTACAAAATTAATGCTCCTCTGTATTTATATATGTTAGAGGTTTAACATGTAATGCCTCATGTATTTGCATCTGATTGATCCGATGAAGTTTACATTTAGCATCTGATGTTTGCATGAGCTTGCAATTTATCATCTGGGCCCATAGTTGGCTCTACTTTCTCTCTTTGGCACGACATGTACTGCATGGGATATCCCTCGTTTGGAGGATTACCCCCATATTTTGGTACATGTAATGTGGATTGTACTAGTCAGCCAAGTTCTTATTTGAAATAGACCGCATAGCCGATCATTTTCAGTCTCATTTGATGGCTAGCGACTTCAGCTATAGATTGAAATGAGTCATAAAGTACACACGTACCACTCTAGAAATAGGTTTGATCTATTATTCGGTTTTCAACCTTAGTTTAACTGAAGCTCATAACATGCTTATTTTTTTCCAATCGTGGCCAGATGAAATTATTAGATGGACTAGGTGCATCATGGATTTAGGATGAAGTGAATCTATCTAAGATGATTTCATCCTAGTTCTATGATGTATCCGATCCACCTAATAATTTCTCCATGGCCAGCCCTAGGCCTCACTTGTAGTTTTCTTTTTGGGCCTAGACAATCAATTTCAAGCACCATTCCAGAATTTTATTCTCACAAATCAATCTAATTGATTGATATTATGCCATGTTAAGCTTTTGAGTAATTTAAATATAAACTACAATTTTATATGCATATAATTTTGAAATAAAAAGAAAAATACATGTTACAAGTTTATTTCTGGCATCTCTATGGAATAATCTTGGCTCCACCGGCAACTAATAATGGTGATCATAGTACATGGCCATATTTAGATCCTTTATTTAGATAAATGTTTCATATATTACTGATATTTAATTAGCTTAAGCTTTTGAAGGCCAATTCAACAAGATATTTGAGACCCATCCTATAGGTGGAGGGTACAATCTTCGAAAAGGTTGCAGCAGTTGCACTTGGGTGGCAGCTTCTCATTGTCAACGTCTTCACGACGGAGTAGTTGCATGGCGCGGTGCCCATGCTAATTTGCACCTCCCAAAACAAGGCTATATGTTTTTTGTGGCATCAAACAATAAATACACATACTACCAAGGGAATAAATGAGTTAGTTTCTAGGCTTATAGTTAGTCCACACACATAAATACACATACTACCAAGGGAATGAAATAAATACCAGATAGCAGGAGAAGCATTACAACTGAGAGTTTAGTGCATGCCATGCCTTCTTCCGAGCTTCTACCAAGGTCTGGGAGATATGGAGGTATGGCTGGCGTTTATAGAGCAGGGCCTGAAATGAATTCATGGCTTAGAAGGAGGAATGCATCCTGCGCAAGATTAGAATTTAATATTTTGATCTTATAGTTCTTTCATGGAAAATTTCAATATCATGTTAAACTATCTTTGGTGGGCTTACAATAAAATTATCATCTCCATTTCTCTGTTATGGCTTGTCATTTCTCTTCATTTGAAAAACAAGGAGGAGCAAAAACAAGGAGTTAGATAAGAAATTTAAGAGGATGTTCAAGATGATGAAGAGCATAAAGCAAAGCTTTCGACTGGAAGTTTCCATCTTCTTCCCAAATTCTCTTACTGAAGATCGAAGGGGGAAACATGGGAATGGCTTACAACCCAAAATCAAATATTATACTCAGTATATTTCCGCTTACAACCCAAAATCTAATATTATACTCAGTATAATGCTGTTCTTGCATGAAATATTGGGTTTATTTATGCAAAAATCTCCTCGACCACATCATGATATCCTTCCACATGTGCAAGTCAAGGAGAAGATATTGTGTCAATCCATCTCCAAAAGCATTATCTTCCGCTTGGCTTCATTATCTGTCACGCCCCGAGCCCGTGCCCGGAGCGCGGCAGATGCCGCACGCCCGCGCGGCGGGCCGCACGGGCGCGCAAGGCACTGGAACATATCAAAGCTAGCACAAGTGCTTAAAAATTGCTTAAGCATTATATATATACATATATATACAAAATAATCTTGCAAAGTTTCCAAAATTTGCATATATCAACGTAGTTCAAATATTTTAACTTGACTAATCAAAATTCTAATTTTAGCAAAAACTCCCAAAATCTATCGCACTCCCCAATACCGTGCGATCAAACTTCTAGATCTGAAAAACAAATAAAATAGGATAATGAGCTACGCTAGCCCAGTAAGCAACATAATACCCCAGAGTGGGGTCAAAGCATATCAGGTAATTAATCAAAACACAAAATAATGATTGAAAATTAAAAAACAGATAAATACATTTTTTTTCTTTTCAAAACTCATCATCATTTTCACAAAAACTCTGATACAGAAATCCCAGCATATGTAGGTTATGGCCACGAAACTCAGTGGCATGGGTCACACAAAGTGCCAAACACCACTATTATTATACACCGGTGGTACGGTGTCCAAACACCACTATTATGAAACACCGGTGGTACGGTGTCCAAACACTACTATTCTAATCACCAGTAGTATGGTGTCGAAACCAGTCTCTTACAGATACAAGTAGACAGGGCCAACGAATAATCTCCATTGGCGGGGCCAGATCATAGCCATGCTGAGAATACATATATGTATACAAAATAGATTTTTCAACATTTGCCTAGTCATATTTTTCAGATTTCATAACATATAACATAAATTTCAAATGATATTTAATATGCATGACCCATTTTGATAGGTAAAAAATATATCTCAAAATTCAATCACTAATAATTATTTTATCAAATACTTTGAAAAATACACTTTGAGGTATTAAATTACTTACCTTTTCTTGCTTAAATCCTACTTCAAACAAACAGATCAGGTGCATCTGTTTAGATATAATAAATTTCTTTGTTAATTTCAGGGCGAAGCAAAATCTAAAATACTATTGGACACGGCCCCATAGGGCCCCATACAACTGAACTGAGCCCAAGTTGGGCCCATAATGGGTACGGCCCAAATAGGGTCCAACAAGGCTGAAGTGGGCCCAAGTTGGGCCCACAAAGGGGTACGACCCAAACTAGGCCCAACATGGTTGAACTGGGCCCAAGTTGGGCCCCCAATGAACAAAGCCCAAGTTTGGCCTAGTTCGGCCCACGATGGGTCTTCTTTCTTTTCTTTCTTCTTTTTTTTTTTCTTTTCTCTTTCTCTTTCCTTTCTCTTTTCTTCCTCTTTTTCTTTTCTCTTTCTTTCTTCCTATTTCTTCCCAAACCTTCCCTGGCCTGTTCCCCTCTCTCTTTTTTCTTCTTCTTCTTCTTTTCTTTTCCCGAAGCATCCTCTTTCCCTTATTTTTCTTCTCCCTATAGCTCCCCCCCTCTCTTTTCGTCTACTCCTCTCTTCTTCCTTTTTCTTTCCTAAAGCATCCTCCTTCCTCCTCTCTTCTCTTCTTCCTCTCACCTTCCCACTCTTCTCCCGTGAGCACAAAAGGAGGAAGATCCCAAGCCAGAGCTTGGGAGGTGTGATGGAGCTCTTCGGAGGGCCGACGTTGTGGCTGGCGGCGCTTGCGGCGGCCCTTTCTTCTCCCATAGAGGAGAGACGCACCAGGAGAAGCTGCGGCGTCGTGGGATGCCCATGGCCAGGCCTACGGCCACTCCCCGCGACGGTCGCGGTGCTCACGGCCAGGGTCAGCGGCACCGGTGATGCTCGCGGCCGCACACAGTGAGCCTCCGCTTCCCTCTTCCCCTCTTTCTTTCTTTCTCTATTATTCTCAGAAAACCGGGAGGGAAGAAGGCTACGGGAAAAAAGAAACGAAGGGCTCACCTAGTTCTGGGGAGGAGTTCGCGTGCACCTTCTCCGGCAACACCGACGGGGAGCCAAGATCCAGCAGCTTCCGAATTTGGGAGGGAGTGTACAGGGAGGAAGGCATAGGGGCTAGAATGGTGAGGTTTAGAGGGCTTTTAGGCGGTTGTAACCGCATTAACACCCGGCAGGCGTACCTCCCTCTCTTCCCCCCGAAGTAATAGATAGTGGCTTCCAGATGGGCTGCCGACTTTGGCCCAGGTCAGCCCATCTAGGGCCCAATCGTCACATTCTCCCCTCCTTTTAAAAATTTCGTCCTCAAAATTTAACATACCTTAGTTTTCAAAAAGGTCTGAATATTTTTCCTTCATCTCGTCCTCCAGTTCCCACGTAGGCTCTCATGTCAATCACATAAGCCCTCAGCATATTCTCCAAGATTTGAATGGTTCTTTCCGACTGATTATCAGTCTAAGGGTGGAAAGCTATGCTAAAGCTGAGAGTGGTCCCCAAAGCTTTATGCAGACTGTCCCAAAAGTGAGATACACACCGCGAGTCCCTATCGGAAATAATGGATATGGGTATTCCATGCAACCTCACTATCTGCTCAATATAGAGCTCCGCAAACTTTTCTAGTGTCATTCCCACTTTGAATGCCATAGGTATGCCGACTTAGTCGATCTGTCTACAATCACCCATATAACATCATAACCCTTAGGAGTACGAGGCAACCTAGAGACGAAATCCATTGTAATGTGTCCCCACTTCCATTCAGGAATTGAAAGGGGACGCAACAATCCTATCGGTCTCTGGTGCTCTGCCTTAACTTGCAAATAAAGCAAATACCGAGCTACAAACTGTACAATTTCTCTCTTCATGTTATTCCACCAGAATATATTTTTCAAATCCTTATACATTTTAGTACTTCTAGGATGTACTGTAAATTTAGTATTATGAGCTTCTCTCATAATTTCTCTTTTTAAATCAGAGTCATTTAGAATACAAATTTTGTTTCTGAATCTCAATGATCCATCCTCATGAAGTTTGAACTCTGACTAAGAACCGGTCTCAATATCACTTCTTAATCTTTTGCAACTGAGGGTCATCTGCTTGAGCAATCCTGATCCTCTTTATTAAGGTAGGTTGGACACAGATTTGCCACATGCACATCAAGATCATGCCAACATGCCCCGATTTCTGCTCTCCTCAAATCTTTCAAGATTTCCTTCTGAGAGGTGAGTAGAGCAGTAATACTACGAGAAGCTTTTCCGCTCAGTGCATTTACCACAACATTAGCTTTTCCCGAAGGTGAGTAGAGCAGCAATACTACTAGAAGCTTTTCTGCTCAGTGCATCTACTACAACATTAGCTTTTTCCGGAGATGAGTAGAGCAGCAATACTACCAGAAGTTTTTCTGCCCAACGTATCTACCACAACATTAGCTTTTTCCCGGAGAGTAGTGTATAGACAAGTCATAATTTTTTTTTTTAACCATCTTTCCTGTCTCATGTTGAGTTCCTTCTAAGTAAAGAGGTATTTTAGACTTTTGTGATTCGTATACACCTTACAAGATTCATCAATTCGGGGCAGAGGATATTTATTCTTTATTATTATCTTGTCCAATTCTCAATAATCGATATACATCCGCATACTCCCATCCTTCTTTTTTCTTCACAAACAGGACAAGGGCTCCCCATGGAGATACACTAGGCTGGATAAACTTCTTGTCCAGAAATTCTTGTAGCTAGATCTTTAAATCCCTTAGCTCGGCAGGGGCCATTCAATAAGGAGCTTTGGAAATAGGTCCTATTCCTGGCGCGAGATCGATAGTGAATTCGACCTCTCGATTAGGGGGTAATCCTGGTAATCCATCTTGGAAAAACATCCGAGTATTCCCTAACTACTGGAATATCTTCCAGTTTGGTCTCCTTTCAGGTATCCATTACACAGCCTAAATAAGTCTCACACCCCTTTCTTAATGCCTTCATGGCTTTCAGGGCAAAAATAAAATGCAATGATGAATTACATTGCAGGGGTGCATCGCCTTGGAAGAAGAACTTTGGTTCTTCAGGTATCTAGAATATCTCTCTTTTACTGTAGCAGTGAATATGGGTGTGGTATTGAGACATCCATCCCATTCCTAAAATGATGTCAAAGTCTTGCATGTCAAGTTGTATAAGATTTGTCACTAGCTCTCCTACCCCTATTTGAATTATGCAATTGTTGTACCTAATGTCAACAATTATTGTTTTCTGTAGAGGTGTAGGAACATGCAATGCAATGGTTCTTCTAGTTTCTCAGGTATGCAGTTTAATTATATAGAAAAACTAACTGAAATAGAGGAATGCATAGAGCCAGAATCGAACAAAATAGAGGCATCAACCAAGCTGACTGGTAATGTACATATCACCACCCGGTCATTGGCACTGGCATCTTGGTGGGTCAGTGCAAAACTCGAGCATTGCTTCTTGGCCTCTGGTCACCAGGTACAGGAGGTCTGGGCTCATGCCTCCTCTTGTTCGGGCAATCACGTGCCAGATGTCTAGTCCGTCCACAACTATAACATGCCCCTGCTCTCTTCGGATAGGGCCCACTATGGGATTTGCCCACTATGGGATTTGCCAGAATAAGTGCGAGCCCTGGGCTTCTTCTGAATCGGAGTGCCCCTGAAATCCCCTGGCCTGCCACACTGATTTCTAGCTGGTCTAGATCTCATCAGGTCAGCCGTTTCTCTATCGAATCTTTTCAATTCAGCCTCCATTTTCAAGGCTCTGTCCAAAATATCCCTATAGCTGGTAATTAACTGTGAAGATGTCCAGGACCTGATCCCATATCTAAGCTCTTGTTCGAACCGGTAGGCTCTACTCGTATCGTCCTCCATGAACTGGGGGCATAATTGGCCCAGCTCATTGAACCTATTGGCGTAAACCAAGACAGTCATATGCTCAGACTAAGTCAGCGATAAAAACTCATTATGCTTTATTTGCCTAACTGAGTCCGAAAAGTACTGAGCATAAAATACCCTCTTAAAATCTCTCCAGGCCATTCCGTTGACCTCATATGCTGTCTCCATAACAGACCACCAAAACTTAGCATTCCTCCTTAGCATAGAGATAGCTAGTTTGACTTTTACCTCCTCGAAATAATGACTGAGAATTAAATCACAAATAAGCATATTTTTTTTTCTTTTCAAAACTTATCATCATTTTCACAAAAACTCTGATACAGAAATCACAGCATATGCAGGCTACGGCCACAAAACCCAGTAGCATAGGTCGCACAAAGTGCCAAACACCACTATTATTATATACCGGTAGTACGGTGTCCAAACACCACTATTATTAAACACCGGTGGTACGGTATCCTAACACCACTATTCTAATCACCGATGGTACGATATCGAAACCGATCTCTCACAGATACAAGTCGACAGGGCCAACGAATAATCCCCATTGGTGGGGCCAGATCATAGCCATGCTGAAAATACATACATGTATACAAAATAGATTTTTCATCATTCGCCCAATCATATTTTCCATATTTCATAACATATAACATAAATTTCAAATGATATTTAACAAGCATGACCCATTTTGCTAGGTACAAAATATATCTCAAAATTCAATCACTAATAATTATTTTATCAAATACTTTGAAAAATACACTTTGAGGTATTAAATTACTCACCTTTCCTCGCTTAAATCTCACTTCAAACAAACAGATCAAGTGCACCTGTTTAGATATAATAAATTTCTTTGTTAATTTTAGGGCAAAGTAAAATCTAAAATACTATTGGACGCGGCCCAATAGGGCTCCACACGACTGAACTGAGCCCAAGTTGGGCCCTTAATAGGTACGGCTCAAAATAAGATAGGATCCTACAAGGCTGAAGTGGGCCCAAGTTGGGCCTACAAAGGGGTACAGCCTAAACTGGGCCCAACATGGTTGAATTGGGCCCAAGTTGGGCCCGCAATGAACAAAGCCCAAGTTTGGCCCAGTTCGGCCCACGATTCTTTCTTTTCTTTTCTTTTCTTTTCTTTCTTCTTTTTCTTTTCTTTTCTTTTCTCTTTTCTTTTTTTTTTCTTTCTCTTTCCTTTCTATGTTCTTCCTCTTTTTCTTTTCCCTTTCTTTCCTTCTTCTTGCTTCTTCCCGAAGCTTCCCTGGCCTGTTCCCCTCTCTCTCTTTTTTTTTTTCTTCTTCTTCTTTTCTTCTTCCCGAAGCATCCTCTTTCCCTTCTTTTTCTTCTCCCCGTAGCTCTCCCCCTCTCTTTTCGTCTCCTCCTCCTCTCTTTCTTTCCCGAAGCATCCTCCTTCCTCCTCTCTTCTCTTCTTCCTCTCACCTTCCCACTCTTCTCCCGTGAGGACAAAAGGAGGAAGATCCCAAGCCGGAGCTTGGGAGGAGAGGCGATGGAGCTCTTGGGAGGGCCGGCGTCGTGGCCGGCGGCGCTTGCGGCGGCCCTTTCTTCTTCCACAGAGGAGAGACGCACCGGGAGAAGCCGGCGGCGTCGTGGGATGCCCATGGCCAAGCCTACGGCCGCTCCCCGCGACGGTCGCGGTGCTCACGGCCGGGGTCAGCGGCGCCGGCGACGCTCGCGGCCGCACACTGAGCCTCCGCTTCCCTCTTTCCCTCTTTCTTTCTTTCTCTGTTATTCTGAGAAAACCGGGAGGGAAGAAGGCTACGGGAAAAAAAGAAGGGGCTCACCTAGTTCCGGGGAGGAGTTCGCGTGCACCTTCTCCGGCGACACCGACGGGGGGCCAAGATGCGGCAGCTTCCGAATTTGGAAGGGAGTGTACAGGGAGGATGGAAGGCATAGGGGCTAGAATGGCGACGTTTAGAGGGCTTTTAGGCGGTTGTAACACCCGGCAGGCGTACCTCCCTTTCTAACCCCGAAGTAATAGATAGTGGCTTCCAGATGGGCTGCCGATTTTGGCCCAGGTCAGCCCATCTGGAGCCCAATCGTCACATCATCTAAATTAGGATAAGGTGTCGAGGTACATTCAGATGCTGGAGCATGAAACCGATAATCTCAAATATTTAGAGTAACAAGGAGTAAGTGCAGCAGTGAGATGCAAAAAAGGCTTTGAGGTGCACAGAGAACACTAGGTAGAAGTTTCTAGTTACCATGCTTCGACAATAAAGATTGGCTTGGTTTTTCACTCAAATCATGACAACTAAGAAAGTTGTTGAATAATATGGTGTCATCAACAAGTTGCGGACATTTGCCAAGCAAAGGACATGAAAAATAATTTGGGCTTGACTGACAAAGGTAGGAGAGAAGGCAATCCTATATCGAGGTACAAAATTTGAATAACCTGGCTGTTTAATTAGTATCAACCACTCAGTCAAATCCTATGCAAGCTTTTTAATTTTGGAAAGCTTCCACTGTAACATAACTCTCAATTGTCAAGTAATGTACTGAAGTATTTTCATAAAATCTAATAATTACCTTTCAAAAATAATAACATCTGATAATTTTATATTTAATGATAATTTTATTTATCTTATCTTTTTATAATTATATTTAAGGGTTTTCTGCATGTATACCCTCCAATATATACAAAATTGTATGAATATCCTCATAA
The DNA here is from genome assembly GCF_009389715.1 of Phoenix dactylifera. Classification (NCBI taxonomy): domain Eukaryota; kingdom Viridiplantae; phylum Streptophyta; class Magnoliopsida; order Arecales; family Arecaceae; genus Phoenix; species Phoenix dactylifera. The sequence continues at coordinate 175,277 of NW_024068288.1, forward strand.
AGTTGCTATATATATGTATGCCTTTATAAAAGACTTATTTTGCTTGTATGCTCTTCTTTTTTTTTTTAATACATGTACCCATACCATCTAATGCTGTTAAAAAATAAACAATTTTAATTTAAAATGATTGAAATATCCTTATAAGTAGACACGCAAACAAAACTTTATAAGGATACACATGTAAATGCAACTTTGCAAGTGTAATCATGCAATTATGCATATTTAGGAGGGTATACACTTAAAAAATCTAATAAAAAATAATCAAAATTCAATGAGGATAATTTAGTTGTTTTTAATAAAAAAAGATAGCAAAAAAAGATTAATATTATTATGTCACACGATCTTTTGTTAATATCAACTCTTATAGAATGAATTATACTCCTTTTACAAAATTCTTGCCTCCAAAACAAACAATAACTCAATATCTACAAATAACTAAAAATATTTTACTAATTAAAGCATCTATAATAACTTTAAATTTGATATGCTTTAATCATTTAAAAATAATGAAGAATATATAGATATCATAGATTCAATAATAATAATTATAACAAAATCAAATAGAGAATAACATTACCAATATGATCACCTAATATTTCAATTTAATCGAGCCATGATCTTAAAAAAGAAAATTGACAATGTGGTTCAATTTTTTTTTAACTTGTCGACCCAACGGAATCATAAAAGACTTAGCAAGTTCCAACCAAGTTTTGATTTTTTTTAATAAATTTTTTGAATATGTACTTTTCTAAATATCAGAAATTGCATGGATATCCTCATAAAGTTACTATTTGCATGTATACCCTTATAACTTTTTTTCGCAAATCTATCTATAATTTTTTTTCAGTCATTTTCATTTTAAGCTATTTATTTTTTAACGACATTAGAGGATATGGATACATATGTAAAAAAGAAAAAAAAAAAGAACAAACATGCAAATAGCAATTTTATGAAAATATTTATGTAATTTTATATATGTATGAATGCATACACATAAAAAAAAAAAAAAACTGTATATCTAAACATTCTTTTAAACTAGCACTAGTGCTTCAATGTTGGATGCCGACTACATTAGTTATACACCAGCAGCCTAGTACGCACTACTTTATTTTTTTTATTTCAATAAATAGATGAGAGGCAGATATTTTTTGCAATTGAATAAAAGAAAAATCCATTGGCAAGTGACAAGTGATGTCAATGGATTGTGTCCCACAGTATTGTAGCAAAGACTTTAGATGGCATCTCTAGAATCGTTTTTGATTTTTAATTAAAAAGTGAATGTAAATGTGCTAGGTCGTATCAGTTTTTTAACCTAGATTGACTGGAATCCATGGACTACAATATGATATCAAGGGCATTTTAGCTTAAAGGGCAAAGAAGACGGAGATCAAAAAACCAACTTGAGGAATACTTTATCGCGTGGGGAATCAAAATCCCACTGGACGCGCTACCCAGGCCTATGCACACGTGTACATGCCATCTGTTAGCTAGGGCAACCACTCGCACGTAGTTTGCACACGTGCGGTAACTCCTTCTATGGGCATCAAAATCTTGTCCATTGCAATCCTCGATCTAACGGCAGCTACAAATTGTTGGGTGGCATCACCCATGGATCCACAGCTTTGATAATGCCGTTCTCTTTGCCGCATGCTGGTAGGTAGAACGAAGTTAGGATAGAGAGTAGAAATAGATTTTGGTTGTAAAAGCAACTTTTCTTAAGATCTGGAGATAATGAAGTAGGTGTCTTTCAATCCATCTTGATCCCTAAAAGTTCTAGATTGTGAATTATACATGATTTATCTTCCAAACAAGTTCAGAAAATTTGGCTTTTTTTGAGGAAAAAAAAAGATAGATATTTGCTCTACTTTTATGATAATGTAGGTCAGTCCATCTTTTTTTTCGTATTTTATAATAATTAATATTTCTTAAGGAAATATTCGAATCAATCCCTGTAGGCTCTTAATTTGCATATGCTAACTTCACCTAATTTCCAAATCTCTAATATACCATACACTCTTAGATGTCTCTCTAACTTACTCTAAAATTCCTCTCTTTTATAAATGGTGGGTCCTCTTCTCCCCCATGCTGTCTCAATTAGGGTTTCATTTAGACCCTACAATTTTTCTCTACTCAAGAGCTAACCCCTTTCTTACTCCACAAAAATCTGCAAGCTACCATCTTCTTTATCTTAGTTGTTGGCTTCGAACACGTTTTTTCTCTTAATCCTCTTCTCCATCCTCTTTGCTTTTGCTAATTTTTAATTCTTTGTCTCTGCATTTACTAATTGAAATCTTAAATTCTTTTCCATCTTCTTTATAGAGAAAAGAAACTCAACCCACTATTTCATATTCATGGTTCCTCCTTCCCACATCTATATTATAGGAAAATTTGATGGTGGTGCTTTGTTAGTAGAATTTCTTAAAAAAAGGCAAGGTTAACTTTTTTCAATTTTTTGGAAAAAAATATCGAATCGGTAGGATTAGGTTAGACAAGGTTTGATGGGCAGCATTGGGTGTCGTCGGATCAAATCTGTTTGTCAGATCAATAATATCATGTCGATTTGGTTAGATCGAACGATTAGAATAGCTTTGATGATAGATAAAATGATGAACATAGCTTTTAAATGGGAAGAAAGGTGTAGGGAATTTAAAGGAAAATAAGAAAATTAGGAAAAATTTATTAAGATATGTAGAATTTCTGGATGATGGTAAACATGGTGAGTAGGAATGCAATAAAAAAATTATGTATTACGACAATTGGAGGTGTCTGCATTGAGCAGGTTGCAAAAGGCATCCCTTCTTTAGCCTTCATCATCTCCTCCTCTTGGAATCACTTAGGATCATTTGTCTGTAAGTGCAACAAGTGATGACACAATATGCCTCCACCTCGTTTCTTGTCATGATTCCCTGTAATAAACTTGTTCCCTCATTCTCTCTCCATGAAACATGTGTCCCTAAAAGCACCACTCTCTCATACACCCCCCCTTGCACCAAATCCCAAATCCTAGTAAAGATAAGTGAGAGATGTTCTCTCTAACAACCCCTCCCCCTCCATGATGCAAAAAAATGGCATGCATTGGCTTAACTTATATATTTTATGTTTGGCATTGAAACTAGTCGCTAATAACTTGTTTAACTCTAAAAATATTCTCTAGATCTAGCCTTACTCACACCAATGCTGCTCATTTCTGGATCTATTTCCCCACCCTCATGATCTTAGCCCTTCCATATCACCAATCCAAGAGTAGAGAAGATTAGCCTACCTTCTTCATACACTTAGCACTCTCATTATCCTTAGATTGTAATCTCTCTCTCTCTCTCTCTCTCTCTCTCTCTCTCTCTCTCTCTCTCCCCGTTTTAGACCTCCACCCTATCTCTTCATCCAAACCCTTAAGAAAACACAAAAAGAGAAAACATTCTTTATCCCCTTCTGTCCCCTTCTCGGCCATTAAGAGACCACCACCTCATATCAATCCTAACCACTAAATCCAAGCAGACCTGGCCCTAACCCTTGAACCAAGCCATCCCATCCTAAGCCTTAGAACTCAAAGAAATATAACAAACAAGGTGTTTCCCTTTTTCTTGAAATGAGATGGAAAATGAGAACAAGTCTACGATTGGGTTGGTTAATTGCATAAGCATGCCACCGCTTGTCTTCAGAATGAAAAAGAGAAGTAGATGGGCTTGATTGCCTTGAGCTTCTAGGACTTTTAATTGTCGAAATGTGACGCTGGAGCATTTATGATTGACCTAGTGGGTGAGGGTTGAACTGAATGCAGGTACCTATCATATGGGCCACGAATCTCAACTGTATGGGTTGCAAGTCCTAATTGCCAAAGTGGTATTTTCGGCTTTGGGAGAAAGTAATCCGCCCCTGCTTCTTTTTCAACTACCATCTTCCTTGTATCGTATGTGTCGTAGTTGGGTTTCTACCTTGCCATAATCAGTTACACCGACAAACCCTTTCTCCTTCGAGTTTTCAGTTCAAGTTCAACACCTTCTCGACATCAAAATGCTACCTAAGTTATTGAAGATTAAACAATGAATGTGAGGAAGAGAGTTGGAGAGTCGACTTTAATGCACTTCTTCCTTCTTTTTCGTGTAATTACTCTAGAGAGCTTTTGGTTGGTGGAAAATCCCTTTAGCTTTCAATGGAGTCTCTCTTTCTTACACTATTACTGTTCCCTCAGGCTATTTAAGCCATTCCCAAAGAAAAATAGCAGTTAGACACATATTTCTAGCCGTTCTGCACATTCTGCAACTCCTGATAATGTTTTCGTTGGGATCGGAGTCGACTCGCGCGATCTGGAGTCGACTCGCCTGTTGCAGGAGTCGACTCATGCTTTTCTGGAGACAGCTCGGCAACTGTTCTGGATTTGAATTAAAGTGCTGTCTTGACTTGGAGTCGACTCGACTGAACCTGGAGTCGACTCCCCAATGTCTAGAGCTGACCCGGCACTTTTGGAGACGACTCGTTCTAAGGAATCCAGAGATCTTTCTTTCAAGTTTGCTCACTCGAGTTGACTCGGATATTCTGGGAGTCGACTCGGCACTCAGAGCCCGAAATCTCGATCTTCTGTCTGTTGACCTGTGCTGTCTCGGAGTCGACTCGAACTGTCTCGGAGTCGACTCGGCTCTCAGAGACGAAAATACAGTCTTCTGTCTTTGCGGTTGCGCTGCCTCGGAGTCGACTCGAACTGTCTCGGAGTCGACTCGAACTGTCTCGGAGTCGACTCGCCTCTCAGAGACGAAAATACAGTCTTCTGTCTTTGGGGTTGCGCTGCCTTGGAGTCGACTCGGCAAGCATCGGAGTCGACTCGGCTCTCAGACATAGAAGTTGGCTCTCTGACTTTTAGCCTTGCATTTCTCTAGGAGTCGACTCTTGCTTCCTTAGGAGTCGACCTGCCAACCATCGGAGTCGACTCGAGTTCTTCGGGAGGCGACTCGGCTCTCAGAGTCCAAAATGGCTTCTCTGTCTTTCTGTCTGTTACTCCATGGAGTCGACTCGTACTATGCTGGAGTCGACTCGGCAAGCATCGGAGTCGACTCGAATTCTTCAGGAGTCGACTCGTTGACAGGTTCTGAGATGATTCTTTCTGTCCGGCTGTCTGTTCTCAGTCGGAGTCGACTCGTAATGTGCAGGAGTCGACTCGAGCTTGTGCCAGTGCTTCTGATACGCTTGGAGTCGACTCGTAATCTTCCGGAGTCGACTCGAGACTCAGACTTTGGTTCAAATTGAATTCCTTACTTATCCAAAGTGTATTGAACCAAAGCTAGAGACACTTAACCATAAATTTACAAATATTTGACTGAAACACTAGATTGAATTCATTAGTATAACATAAGATATACTCAAATGCTTTGAGCTCATCAAAATCAAATAGGGTTATAATCAATCACTCCACAAAGTTTACTGTAGGAGTAGGGTATGCACTTACATGGAATCTATCGACCTTGATAGATGAGAAGTGATCCTATGTGATTTATAAGACTGAGTTCTAAGACCTTGGCCATAGCAGTATATACAGTGGAGAAAGAGTTTTCCACTCTCGAACTCAAGTCGAGTAAATCTAGATATATGACAGACGACGGGGTTTGACGAGTTATCCATGACCTTCGGTCTGTAGGGATCCACGATAGAAGGACTGTATCATACGATAACTGCACTTAGAGGTTCATCATTCCATTCTACTGGATTGCCACTACATGCTGCTAGGTGTCACTGGTGGATGGTGAGACTCACAGGGACCATCTTGATGGTCGATGATCCCTGATGAATTGAGTTGAAATTGTTTCAACCCATTGAAAGAAGTTTTCAATGATATTGTGATAGAGATCGCAATATATCTCACTACCAGTCAGAATAAAATCTATGGGGTCACACACTTTAGAGGTATTGACCGATCCGATGGTTGAATTGTGATTAGGAATCACAAATAATCAATTTGATTGATAATTGGTTAACCCGCTAAGAGTTAGTGAGTTGAAGAAGAAATAATTGCAATCGGATTGTAATTTAATTTAATTAATTGGATTTAATTAATTGGACTTGATAATGAGTCCTACTTGGAGTAGGATCCTTGGAGTCGTAATTGGATTAGGATTTCAAATTAAATTAGAATCCTACTTGGAGTAGGATTTCTAAAGTCCTAATTGCGTTAGGGCTGAAATTTAATAAGTCCTAATTAGATTAGGATTTTCTTAAGTCCTAATTAATTTTAATTTAATTAATAAAAAGACTCCTAATTAGATTAGGATTGAAGTGTTCAATAGAGTCATGGTTCAATTAAATTCTAATTGGATTAGAATTTGGAGAAATTAAAATAGGTGTACATAATCCTATTTTGAATAGGATTGGACCCATCCTTTGGACCCAACCCTCCCTACTTGATTTGATCAACTAGGGGCCAACCAATTGGGAGAAGAGGGAGGGGCGTACGCCCTCCCTTGGCTGATGGCGTGAAGGCAAAAGGAGGGGCGTACGCCCCTCCTATTTTTAAATACAAGGAGATAAAGATGAGCTCCTAAAATTTAGGAGCTCATCTCTATCCACACGCCATTAAAAGCATGGGTTCAAAGGGGCTGCGAAAATTAGATGAAAAATCACCTCCTTCCAGCCGTGAACACCTCTTCTCCTCTCCTCCTTTGAGCCACAAGCAACAAGGAAAAAGAAGAGCCTTGGCGGCCCTCCTACTTCCTCCATTTGGTTCCAACGCGAAGAAAAATAGAAAGGCTGCGAAGGGCCTTCTGGATCCTCTTCATTGAACCTTCCTTCTTCTTCCTCCTCTCAAAGCAATCAAAAGTTGATTCAAAGGAGAGGATCTCAGCCATCAAAAGACATCTCTGCAAGGGAGCTAGCACCCTGGGGAGATACGAAAGCTTCGATCGGTTCACTACTTCGTGTGGATACCTGTAGAGGCCGGACGCGTGTGCGGCTTCCATTGAACCTTCAACAAATCCACGTAAATCAGATTTGCGAAGATCATCTACCCACACAAGGTGAAGATCTGATCTTCTTAATGATTTAAAAATAGTTCATAAGAATTAATCCTAATCTATCTATAAACAATGATTTAAAATACGTTCATGCGATGAACGGGATCTTGCATGCCTTTCCGCTGTGATCTGAAAAATTTTTAAAATTTTCTGCGGCATGTGACAGATCCTAACACCTCCAACTTCTCTCAGCTTAGGAGCAATTTGGACCTCGTTGAAGAGACAAGGAAGGTCGTCTGAGTCCGCATGGCGAGGGTACCAACAGAAAGCAGCATAGTACCACAACTCCAGAGTAAAGGCCAAGCTTTTCAAAGTGGGAGACCTTGTCCTCAGAAAAACTGAAGCTTCTCAGCCTACCGAGCAGGAAAAGCTTGCCCTGAACTAGGAGGGGCTATACCGGATTGCTCGAGTCTAGCGGCTCGGAGCATACAAATTGGAGTCTCTCGAAGGGATCCTCATTCACCGAAGTTGGAACTCCGAAAATCTTCGAATATACTATCAGTAAAACCCTCAGGGGTCTTCGACGTTTGGGAACGCAACCAACACTACAGCTCTTTTTCTTTCGATCTACTTACAATTCTTCCTTAACTGTTTAATACTCTTTGCTGATATTGGGATGCCTGTGAACTTCAGGATGCCCGATCGAGCTCGGATGCCCAACCACGCTCGGAAGCCCCAGCAAAGTTTGGGATACCTCGCCACGTTGACATCGGGCTCGGACTCGATCTCCATCAAAGACCCTGACCAAGATCGGGATGCCCCGCTGAGTCGACAGCGAGCCCAAGCTCCCCTGACCTTAGGAAGCATCGCAGGGTCGACAGCGAGTGTGAGGCCTAATAGTCCCACATCGGAAAGACTCGTTCTAGAGCCTGGGCATATGAGGCGGGTGTCTCCAAATCCTGCAGACGCGTTTTGGGTGGAAAACAAAACCGGGGAGGGGTGAAGGACGCTTGCGTGAAGCCCCAGAACCGGACAATATCTGGCAGGGGAGCCCCGCAGTCCCCCCTCATGTGGCCCCCACGTGGGCACTAGATGCCTCACGTGCCTCGCAGAGGCGGGGACGTGACATTTTGGTATCAGAGCCGAGGACGGCTCTTGTCCGATGGTGGGAAGGGTGTGAGGCCTAATAGTCCCACATCGGAAAGACTCGTTCTAGAGCCTGGGCATATGAGGCGGGTGTCTCCAAATCCTGCAGACGCGTTTTGGGTGAAAAACAAAACCGGGGAGGGGTGAAGGACGCTTGCGTGAAGCCCCAGAACCGGACAATATCTGGCAGGGGGAGCCCCGCAGTCCCCCCTCATGTGGCCCCCACGTGGGCACTAGATGCCTCACGTGCCTCGCAGAGGCTGGGGACGTGACAGCGAGCCAAGCTCCCTCGGCCTCGTGCATGATCCCCCGACTAAGTGGGATGCCCCGCTGAGTCGACAGCGAGCCCAAGCTCCCTCGACCTCGGCAAGCGTCACGGGGTCGATAGCGAGCCCAAGCTGCCTCGAGGCATGATCCTCCGACTAAGGTCGGGATACCCCGCTGAGTCGACAGCGAGCCCAAGCTTCCTCAACTCGGCAAGCATCGCGAGGTCGACAGCGAACCCAAGCTCCCTCGGCCTCGTGCACGGATCCTCCGACTAAGGTCGGGATGCCCCGCTGAGTCGACAGCGAGCCAAGCTCCCTCAACCTCGGGAAGCATCGCGGGGGTCGACAGCGAGCCCAAGCTCCCTCGCTCGTGCACGATCCTCCGACTAAGGTCGGGATGCTCCGCTGAGTTGACAGCGAGCCCAAGCTCCCTCGACTTTGGGAAGCGTCGCAGGATCGACAGCGAACAACGCCAAGTCAACCGCGAACCAAGTCTCCCTCGACCTCGCGACGACATCTCCACAACACTACGACGACATTCGGTGTCGTTCGACACCTCTCACACAGTACGCCCGATCTGGGTAAGGGCACCTTGTTGGTCGACCATAGGCCAAAGGATGCCAATGCGGTCGACCTTGGCGCGGAGTCACTGCGAAATCACCTAGCTCGGCTCGAACAATCTGACCCGAGACACTTAGCTCCGATTGTTCGAGAGGCATATCCTACTCAGCGTCTGCATCTTTACAGAACGGTCAACAACGCCTCAACCAAGCTCGGGTCCCCTGACCAAGTCGGGATGCTCTCCTGAATCGACCGCGAGCCGAGGTTCCCTCGACCTTGCGCATAATCTTCCGACCAAGCTCGGAAAGCTCCTTACCACCAATCTCCGACTCGACCTTCACCCACTCCAAACTCCTCCGGACAAAGGCCCGGCTATGTCCGAACGTTGACTTAGCCGAGACGGCCTGCGACGACGACCTCGAGCTCTGCCCGATGATGCCCTGGCCGGGCTCGAAAATGCCAAGTCACTAGCCATGAGCTCAAGTTCTGCCTGATGGCACTTCGATAGAGTTCGAGATCAAAGAGCATAAAAGCTCCGACGATAGCCCAGCCTCGGCCTATGTTGTCATTGAGCCCAAGCTCGAAGCTTCAACAAGCTTCTTCTGGAAGCCGAACCCAAGAACTTGGCGAAATGTTTCCTGGAGGATAGGCCTAAAGGCTTAGCAGGACTTCTTCGAAGCCGAGCACAAGGACTTGGCGAGTCCTCCTAAAGTCTAGGCCCAAAGCCTTAGCATAATTTCTCCAGAAGTGGAGTTCGAATACTTAGTGAGTTCTACTGAATTCTATCGGAGCCTAGGTCTAAAGACTTAGTCGAGCTCGAAGACTTAGTGAAATGCGCCAGACAAAAATCCAACTCAAGCAACCAAAATAAAAGTTTATCAACTATGCAAACAGAAGCAGGCACAAACACTCGGGGAGTCTGAAAAGAGGATATTTCATTAATAAAAGCCTGAGGGTTGAGTACAAAACTTGACCTTGAGGTCGACTCACCTGGCCGGACAGTGGCCGCAGAGGTCGTCCTCGTCTACAAAAGAACAAAGAAAAAGAACAGAAAATAGAGGCTAAGTCCTAAGGGCAGCGGCTACTTCAGCACGACGGTGGTCGTCCACAATGATCACTTGGGGTCCTCGGCATAAACTGTTCGGGACCATTCGTGGCGGCCTCGGACGGGGCT